>NC_069500.1:1307545769-1307845769 GCF_027579735.1 Bombina bombina
ATCTTGAACAGGTTTTTTCCCTTCCCCCCAAAGAACCAGAGGGTGGAGGGAGAGGGAGGGGAGGACAGACAGGACAACAGCGACAAAATCGCCAATCCACCAGACGGGGCAGGCGAGTGAGCAAGTACCAGTAAATGATACCAATGTGATTAATTTGTCTGACTATACACTATCCAGAATGGAAATTAAAGTGTTAAGTTTGGGATTGGGTTTTATTCCATCACAGAAGTTCAATTTATTCAATACTTTGATAGATGTTAACAGATTAATTAGAGGGTTAACAGTACAAAAATTCTTCCACAACGAAAATTTGGAGAAATTGGATGCTAACACCACACATCACAGAACAGATATAAGACCAATCAGCAATTTTCATTTCAGTGAGGAATGTGATATGTTAAATCTAGAAGCATTATCACATGAAGGCACAACAATTGACAAAACACAAATTCAGACATCAAAATTCAAGACATCCTCTAGGTTTTATCCAATACACCACAGAGGTGACATTTTGGAAACCTTTCAGGAGAGGGTTGAAAGGGACTTGACATTGCTACACCAGGCCACCCCATACAATCAGCATAATCTAAATCATAAAGAAAGGGAAGCATTGAGGAAGCTTCAGACTAATGACAACATAGTCATTAGAAATGCCGATAAGGGAGGCTCGGTGGTGGTAATGTCACGTACCCAATTTGTGGCCGAAGCAGAAAGGCAGTTACACAATGATAAATTCTATCTTGTGTTGAGAGGGGATCCTACCATTAGGTATAAAAGAGAATTAGCACAGATTCTCGACGATGGTAAGGAATTAGGTATTTTGGATGGGTCTACCTGTGACTTCCTCCTGGTAGACAATCCAGTGACACCTATCTTTAATCATTTGCCTAAGGTACACAAATCCCTGGAGGATGTCACGGGTAGACCCATAGTAAGTGGCATAGGATCACTACTAGAGAGGGTTTCGCAGTGGCTTGACAGCATACTGCAACCTCTGGTTGAGGGATTAACAAGTTTTCTGCAGGACACTACACATGTCTTGAAGCTAATGACTAATTTGGCCTGGGAGGAGACAGATCTGTGGCTCACCATTGATGTGAGAGCACTTTATACCTCCATCCCACATGATAAGGGCCTTCTGGCCATAGAATATTTTTTGAGCACAAATACTAACTTCTCAAATGAGGCAATAGATTACATACTTAGAATTGTACAGTATTTATTGACACACAATTATTTCTCCTTTGAGGGGGTTTTCTATCTCCAGAGATGCGGGACAGCCATGGGTGCTAAGTTTGCACCCTCTTTCGCCAACCTCTACATGGGGTGGTGGGAGCTGTCCCGCATCTATGGGGATGGGAACCCCTTCAGGAGAAATATTCAATTCTACCGGCGATATATAGATGATCTGCTCCTGGTGTGGAGAGGCACAGAGGCGGAAGCTGAGAACTTTGTGCAATGGTTAAATAACAATGACTTTGGGTTGGAGTTCACTTTTGAACTAAACAGGAATTATATTAATTTCCTGGATCTTACCTTAAGAGGCATTCCCAAGGTTGGGGTTGAAACCGAAGTTTACAGAAAACCAATAACAGAAAACACACTACTCCACGCCAGGAGCAGTCATCCAAAACCGGTGTTTAGATCAATAGCCAAGGGTCAATTTATCCGATTGAAGCGTAATTGTAGCAATTCTGAGCAGTTTGAGTTCCATGCTGACCAGCTGGCAGAACGCTTAAAAGAAAGAGGCTACCAATCATCAGTCATTCGCAAAGCAAGGAAAGAAGTCACTTCATATAATAGAGAAAAGCTGCTGGAGAAAGCAGCACCAAAAAGAGACAAAGGAGGAAAGACATATTTTGTTACAGACTATAGCATACAATACAACAAGATTTGTCAAATAATAAGAAAACATTACAAATTGCTAGCTGCGGATAACGCACTAGCGGATGTGGTGGAAAAGGGTTGCAAATGCTCATTTAGAAAGGGAGTAACAATGGGTAATTTGCTAGCTCCGACACAATTGAAAAGTACACGGAGAGAGCAAACCAGCTCCTGGCTCCGGTTTAAAGGAGTCTATAGGTGTAGTAACCAATCGTGCAAAGCATGTGAACATCTCCAAATAGGAGAGGGATTCAAATGTAGTGCCACCAATGCCCTCTTTAATCACAAACAATGCATGAATTGCAGAAATAGTTTTGTGATTTATTTAGCAGGTTGTGCCATGTGCAATTTACAATACGTGGGCATGACCACTAGAGAGACAAGGGAGCGGATTAGGGAACATTTGTTGGACATTAAAGCGGGCACTCTGACCACCCCACTTGTCCAGCATTTCAAATTGTTCCATAATAAATATGGTACACACTTTAAATGGACAATAATAGAAACAGTGGAAGCTGGGCGAAGGGGTGGTGACAGAAAATCTGCACTTGCAAAAAAGGAAGTCTTCTGGATTTTTAAATTGAAGACAAGATATCCTACAGGACTTAATTCAGCCTATGATCTTATTAATCATTGGATCTAAAACAGTTTATTTCCAAATATTGACAGACTTAGGCTAAGCAAGGTTATATGTCCATAACAATTTCCACTTATTAAACATTAAAGTGTTCTATACTCAGCAGGATTTAGTTCTCTAGGTCCCAGCACATGATATCCCTTTGGTCTAGGTCAGCATCAATACAGATGGTAACTATGAGAATTAAATCATCTAAGCTGTCTTCAATTTTGTAAGGTGACAGGTGTATATCCCTGTTAAAGTTATTAAGAATAGACAGTGCTGGCAGCAAGAAGGAAATTCAATTCAATAGGAGACTTATGAATATCTAGGGGCAATATTAGGGTCCAATATTTGAGTTGATACATATATTAGAACCCACATAAGATGAGTAAAGCAAATCAAACATCATATATAAAAAGTACACTTAGATCAAATGAACATTATATACTTAGCTTTATTTAAGCAGATCTTACACAGTGCACAATTTCACTCATTTATTATAGGTAACGCAGACAGGCTTCTGTACATAGTTCATATGGAGCCATCAAGCACACCAGTTAAGAAAGAGTTAAACTGGTTACAGCCACTTAACCAATAGTTTGGTTTTAACCCCTTTTTAAGCCCAAGGTAAGGAGGGAGTGATTAAGCTATGATTACGGCATAACTGCTGAAACGCGTAAGCTTTTGCACATTGGAAGGGCTGTTATTACTGCTATCTGTTTTACCGGATGAAATAAAGGTTGTAAATCCATTTACAAATTGCGACTCCAGTATCTTTATCTTTTTTTCAAGTGCATTAACCTGACTGTGTTAGACCTAAAATGCTATAACCAAATCGCCATTCACATAGTTCACATTCCAATGTTCTTCACATAGAAATAAATGTAATATTTACATGTGTATATATATATATATATATATATATATATTTCTGTATATATCTGAATGATTTTTATTTAATAAATATCGCTACCTATTTATCTATATAATTATATACAGGTAAATGTATACATACAGATGTATATTGCCTAGATGTGCTAATTAGCTATGCAATAATTTCTATTGATTTTCTTTTGCGAGATGGAGGATTTTTACCTCATGCTATTATCTCCACCATAATTTAAATTAATTTTGATATATTTCAATGTGAAGAACATTGGAATGCACAATACTAATAGTTCAGTTTGGGTTAGCATGCAAGTAAAGTAGTTAAGTGTTTTCAGTTTGCGCACTCCATTGAAGTCTATGGGGAGAATATGTTAACGCAGTTGGAATATCTGATCTCCAACTATTTGTGAGCGTCAGCTTTTGCTTGCGTGCAAACTTTTTACTTTCAATTTGTGATATGAGCGCTACTCGATGCGCATAAAAGGTTAACCTCTTGTGGAGTTAACGTTCGAGTGATGCCACTTGTAATCTAGCCATTTTTCTGTGGAAACCAGCACCTATACTGAAAATATAAATACTGTTGTATTCTATGTAGAAAAGTTATGCAAACATAATGCAGCAGCATAAATTAACTTTCCAGTGGATGCATGAGATATAGAGAGACATTTTTATCTGAAATATCTGATTTTGCGCATGGAACCCCCAGCCATAATTAGCATTTCAGTACCTTACAATAGTGTTCAAGTGATCGCATTTACTTTCAACTTGTAACATGAGTGCTACATCCGATGTGCGCAAACAGCTGCAATAAAGCCCTTATCGCTCGCACGTAACTGTTAGCACACTACTTGTAATCTGGCCCTTAAATTGCCATGTTCTTGAGAACAATAGCTGATGGTTTTAATTAGTAAAACCTGCTATTTCAGATACAAAGATAAATATGAAGAAACAATTTCCTATGTATTTAATACTCTACAGCAGGTTTTACTACAATACATTTTTTTAATACATTAAGGGGAAACAAATTTTACAATATATTTAAAAAAAATGCTATCTTAAAGACAATGGGGCCAATTTATCAAAGCTTCAACTGATAATTCGCTGGAAGTCTGCATCAAATTTGACGCAAGTTTAATCCACCATAGTTAACAAAGTGTCAAGATCGTCAAATGTTGAAATGTGTAACGTAATGTACGCTCCTGCGATATCAATCTGACACAGATCGATGCTTGTGTTATTCGAGCGGAATACTGATTATCCGCCGTCACATTCGACTCCATTTGACCCTCTTGCCAATTTATCAAACATTCAACAGGTACGCTTATGTCAATTTTGACGCAGCATACCTATCATTCAAACCGCGACCCTTGAGACCGCAAATGCCAAAGAAATCAATGGGAGTCTGAAAACACAGAAAGGTTATGTTCGATGCTGCAAGAGAATGAAACATATTAGATAATAAAAGTAAATTAGAAACTTTATTAAAATTGTATGCTCTTTCTAAATCAAATAATATTATTGTTCCAAATTAGGTGCAAAGTATTGCTTCAAATTTGGTGCACTAGTAGATATAGGGATAAAAATGTAATGAGAGACAAAGATGTAACATAATCCATAAGTAGTAATGTATTTATTTCAAAGCAAGGGGACAATATTATTGCTCCAAAAGGTATAAAAATGAAATAATACATTACTGCTCCAAAAGGTATAAAAATGAAATACATACATTACCAGTTATGGATAATGTTACATATTTGTCTCTCATTACAAAGCAAGGGGACAATATTATTGTTCCAAATTTTGTGTGAAAAGTGTTGCGTCAAATTTGATGCAAAGTATTGCTCCAAATTTAGTGCACCATGTTTAAGGCATGTAATACAAGTCCTACTGTCCATTTCGCACCAAATTTGACACAATATTTAAAAACAATTCACAAAATAGTAAAATTTTCCACCACTTTTGATTGGGAAATGCATTGTCACATGATTTATGACATCAGCCAATCTTATTTATATATACATTTTATACTATCACTAACAAATCAAATTGCTCGATACTTGTGTCATTGATCACTCATCAGAACTTGTAAATGCCATTTGTTACATTGTGTATTATACTTTGAAAGTATGTATATGTGAAATTAGTATTAAAGTTAAACATTTGATGATTACATTAGGACACACGGTGTAATATTTTAGACAATTATTTTAAAATTCGAATGATGTTTAATTCAATATAATCTTAAACTAATAGCTCAAAGGGATAGTCTACCTAACATTAAACTGTAATGAATCAGATACTGCAGAAATTAAAATCACCTCTTTACTGTCATGCTATTTTCAGTGTTTTCCTTCCTTCTCTTGAATTTAATGTTCATTAAGAATGTCATCTTATATGCCAGCCCATTTTTAACACCTGTGCAGGGGTGGTGTTTAAAACTAAACTGCAGTCAGGAGGGGTTACACATGTGCAGAGAGAAAACTGTCCCAGCTCTTAAAATATACATTGATTGCAAATAAATACATATGATACCCTGATTACATGTTATATTCGCAATTATTCCTGCTCAGAATAATAATACATTTACACTAAATGCATATAGTGGTATAAATAAACACAGAGATATGCAAGACAATATTGTTTAGAACAAAAAAAGGAATTTAGGGACGTAAATATAAAAGATTTCTCACATAACACACACACACACATATATATATAATTCATTAAAATGATGGTGGAGATAAAAATCTGAAATTAAAATCCTCCATGTCAATAAAGTAAATCGATATAAATTGTTGCACAGGAAATTAACACATATAGCGAAGTGTCCCCGCTTGTTTTCACCCAGATACACTCCATATACACGGTTGCCAATGCACAGGATTATTCTGGGTGAGATATGCAAATTAGATATACGTCTCAGATTTTTTTGCTCCAATACTGTTTTTTGTTTTTTTTTTTAAATGATTTTTATTGAGGTTTAGTTAAAGACATACATAGATCATAATAACACATTCTTTTGCCACATGAGATTAGGCTTCAATGTTACAGGAGTAATAAAATAAACATGCAAGAAACGTTTAGCCAACAATTTACATAGTTTGCAAACATTAAACAGATAAGATGCTGATCTTTCAGGAACCTTCTGCCTGACACGATATATTACTCTTGGGCCAACAAAAGTGATAGGAAATAATGAAGCGAGAGAAGGAACTTGTGACCAAGGAGACCACTTTTGGATCTCAATGATAAACCTCTATTTTTGAAATTTAATAGCAATTTTGTTCCTGAGGACCTGAAGATTCATATAACATAAGACGTGAGGGGTAGTAACTAGGAATTCTGATGAATCCACAGGATTACTCATAATTTATGTAAATTCTAGTGTATAGTAACTTTCTTGAAATGAATAAGGTAGATAGAGTATAACCAATATATATAGTGCTATGTAAGATATAAAATAGTATTAACTTCCTGTAGTGATAAACAGAATCTGAAGTGGAATATTTAAATATAATATTTGCTTCCTATATTAATAGATGAAGTCTGAAATGGTACATTCAATCTAGCATCTTGATAGGGGCTACCAGACGCTGTGTTAGGGGCATATATGCAGATGGGAGGCAACAGTGATCAGTCCTGCTGATCTGGATGGTCTTGCAGATTCTTCTCTTAAATACTATGTGGGAATTAAAATTTAGGAAGTGTGAGATGCAATAGTTAGGTTGCGGTATACACGAGACAAACCGCGTATTAAGCCCCTCTAAAATAGAGGGTACATTATTATTATTATGGGGGGGGGAGGTGATTTAAATATATGAGGCAACTTAGAAGTTATGAAGGCGCAGCATAGATGATATTGGCCGCTTATTTAACCCTCCTAAACTAGGAGGTACACTAAGGTGGGAGGGGAGAGGAGGTGGTAGTATGGAGGTGAAAATCAAGATATATGAAGAGAGCACTAGGTCTATGTGAATAGTTTCAAGGGTGCATGAATTGCTAGGGGGTTACTAGAAACAGGTTAATTGTATAGTGGGTCCACATTGTGCTCTGCATAAAGAAACTTAGGGGTCTCTATGAGAGTAAGTTTTATATAGGAAAAATCCATGGTGCTGAGTTTGGAAACTACAGCCAAGCAATAAAATTTAATACTAAACTCTTTTCTGGGGACCCTGGGAACCTAAACTTACCGCAAAGCACAAGAACCAATGTTGATTACACCAGAGCTCTTAACTATTTACAGAAGGTTCTATAGTGAGCAAGCAACTCTAAAGATAATAATAACAAGGGGACGTAGTAAGTTAAAGTCTATTATGGACCTATTAATCTATATTGCGGAGAAGTTAATACATTTGCAGAAGGGGAAGCTAGCCTTGGTGAGAGTAAATCACCTAGTACTAGGGTTAAGTTGAAGTCATTCTAAAATTTACAGGAGCTGGGTCAGTATAGGGTAAATAAATAGACTGAGAGACCTGTTGTGGCCTTGCTGAATAGGAACTATGTAAACATATTAGTGTACAAGAGAGCAGTGTGACACAAGAAAGGGTGTTGCTAAAATAAACCGGTAATGATACAGTAATATAGTAAGATATACAATTATACAGTAAGATAGTTTGCCTGTCATATAAAAATATCTTGTTAATCCCTCGAATAGTAAGACAATAGAGTAAGTGGTCTTGCCTTCGCTATCCCAGCCGCAGACAGCTCAGCATTAGTAGTGTGAGGCATAGGGGTGAGAGTTACATTCAGAGCAAAAATATAAGCCCACGGGATCTAATACCATAAAGTGTTTTGACTGGACTCAATTCTTCTCGGGCAAGAGTTCAAACAGTGATAAAGTGATAAAGTGTTAGAGCATCAGATGCCTATTCTGTGTCCACACTGCGTATAAATGACAATTAATACACTAGTTGCGAGCATGGAAGAGGAAGAGTTAACAGTAGACAGTCATTTATATCAAGTTTGCATATAGGGAGTCGCTCAACCTTTTCCTTTAGTGAGCATTTTCGCTATTAGAAGGTTGCTATAAGAGAGGGGTTAATCAGCACACATAGACCTAGATAGGGCTGGAAAAGTTTTGGGAAATAGAAGCAAATATTATGAGTCAGCTGCAAAGACCTGGGAATATAATTAGACAATTTTCTAATAAGAAATGTAATAGTAAAGTTCAGTCATGCAGCGACACAGAATCTCACCAGCTGTTCGGCCTCAACCCACACCTTTTCGCCATGGTTGATAATGTCCCGTAACTTGTGGGGAGAGGCCTGTCACCACTAACAGCTCCGGGCTCCGCAACAGAACTCTGGTAATTGCCAACTCCGGGCCCAATAGTGGCCTTGTATAGCTCTTTGCTGCTGCAGCGACAGGCAGATAGACTTCCGTGAGCGGCAAGGTAACTGCACACACGATTTCTTTAGTTGCCAGTAGTAGTCCCCATCCGCACCCACCGGACACCGCAAGAGGCATCCGGTGTGCTGAACTAGAGCATCTCCTCCCGGTTGGCGGCATGAAGGCAGAAGCTGAGTTGCCTGAGGGTGTCAGGCATCCTGTATGGAGAATCTTGCTCACGAGATCCTTCCAGGGTAGGTAAGGCGCTGCAGTCCTTGATTGTGTTCTCATCACAGCATGCCCAGGAGGCGAGGAGCGCCGGGGCCCCAAGGCGCCACCGCCCCCAGGAGCAGCCATGTCAGCGGGCACGTGGGTAATATGGGCCTCAAACTTACTAGTTATTTGGTGGGACGATAAGGCAAATAGGCGATTAAACATGTCCCTGCACCCATCCAGAAAGAGGTCCATCTCCTTTAATATCTGATCTCCAGTCGACATGGTTGCTAATAATAGAAGGCAGACAGACAGCTTACTAAAAGCACTGTAGCGGTGGGCCCAAGATGGCTGACCACGAAGCTGCCAATCAGTGGTATGTGGAATCACTGGGTCTCGTCAATTTAGTGCAGTCCTCTTAAGAATTAGATACACAGCTCTACCAAGTCAAACAATCTTCGTCTAGGGACCAATATTTGGGCTGGAGCAGTCTGTATAATTAAACTTTATATGTAGTGTCGTTGGAGCTCCTGAGATGTGCGACTGCACTGCTTCACTGCTGGCTCCGCCCCCCCCCCCCCTCCAATACTGTTTTAACACACCGCAATTAAGTGCAGCAATACAGAAATCACTGCTAGACAAGCCCTTTTCGTTCTTTATGGAACTCTTCAGTAGCAAATAGATTTCTGATTGCTGCACCATGTCGGGGGGTGTCCTAACAGCCGCCATGTTCAGAGGCAAAACTCAAGAGCTCCAGATATAAGGATATTATACGGATTGCTCTGTGTCCAGTTTAAAAATCATAATCTTAACCCATGGAACTGGTTTTATGATGCACCACTGAACCTAATGATATCCATCTCGAGGAGATCACACCTACGGAACCGCTATACAGGGCGTCTGAACAGGCATGGTGGCAGCCTTTTCTCACAAGTATATCCCCCCCTTGTTTCGCCGGGTAAAAACAGTTTGTAGACATGGAATCCATGATACATTTCCATCTACAGAAGTTAAGCGATTCACTTGATCTACATTTTATGGAATTCTCTCAACATATCGCTTTTTGCTTTGGAAATAGAGAGGTTTATCACGATAACAAAGAGGGTGAGACACCTTACACTGGTGCAGAGGTGGGGGAGCCGGTCTTTGGAGAACTATGTGAACCGTTGGTTCAATGCCAATTATCGCAGGGGGAAGACATCTTAGAAAATCCTGCTCCCGCCACATGTGTGAACAGAGATCTCTACGTAGAGAACAAGAAGAGCAGAGCAGCCAGAGCAGCTCTTAAGCAAGATACCGCTATAGCTGAACTTACTCCCAATGTGCATCAGAAGAAATCACCATGGACTCGGAAGCGGAGCCCTCCTCCACTGCACCGATAGTATATGTACATAACTACATATTCGCCTTCCTCAATCCCAGTCAGGACGGGTCTGAGCAAGAGCTACGGTACAAGCTAGCACGACCTCCCAGGGCTAAACTGAAAGTCAGAGATCCTTTGGTTGGTCATTGGACTTTTCACAGATATCTGACTGAGTCTAGAAAGAATCACGACTCGGACCAACTGATCCTGCTGAGATCTCAATGTATCTAATCGCCAACACAAGTGTTTGTTCAGTTAGCAATATAAGTTATGTACCATGCAAATTTTGGTCAGTTTAAAGTCTGTTATTTGGAGGCAGTATACCCTCTTACAATATATCTCTACTTAATATGTTTATGCTGCTCATATGCCACGTAGTTTAAAGCTTTGTATATGAGCATTTGAACCTCCACTACTGAGCTCTTAAAGTTCTGTCCTGGACTTGCTGTCTATGATCGTTGTTGCTCACTATGCCTAATCACATGGAATAATTCTTCCTTTTTTTCAGTGCTGGGGAATGCATGTTGTTGTTCATTGTTATTTGGTTAATACCTGTTTGCTCCATTATAGTCTTATTTTTATCTATGTCTCATAGGTAAATACCGTTAGCGCTGAGATTCAACTAATCCCCTCTGATACTATTTATATTGAACATGGTTGTCATTGAATTCTGATAGTACTGGCTCACCTATGCTACTAGATATTATATCCCTATCTCATCCTCCAAGCTTACCTTATTGGAACTCTGGCTCAACCTTTGTAATTATTTAAATACTGTTTGCAGTTTATTCATAAAGTGTCATCTCTCCTTGTCAGTGGCCGAGACAATGGAGTTTAGCTATTTTCAAAGATGTACTGCTTGAGTTTCACTCCGTAATAGCTAAAGTTTTTAGCCTCTAAATCTAGCTATCAATATCATTCAATACCACTGCTAATTCCTACCACCATACTTTTTAAAATGAAGAGCAATTGTACCATATGCTGCAAACTGAATTTATAAGAACATGACTCTCCTGTTTCCCATCTCCCCTAACTGTTCAGCCCCATCTGTCAGAGCTCTTCCTTTGTTTGTGCTCGCTTTGACCTGACACTACTTATATTATTATTATTATTATTCTTTATTTATAAAGTGTCAACAGATTCTGCAGCGCTGCCCATGGGTTCAAGGATAACAGTACAATAGAGAAACAATATGATAAAAGACAACATTTTTACAGACAAATACAGGGGAAATTGAGGGCCCTATTCCCTTGGGAACTTACAATCTAGATGGGTAGGATGATGGAAAACAGGAGGTGGGGACTGCAAAGGTGAGAAACTGTTAATTAAGTGAACTTAGTTTGTTATTAATTCGGGTGATAAGCTTCCCTGAACAGAAAGGTCTTTAGGGAATGTTTAAAGGAGGAGAGGTTAGGGGCAAGTCTGACAGCTTGAGGAAGTGCGTTCCAGAGGGTTGATGCCGCACAAGAGAAGTCCTGTAGTCTAGCATGAGAGGAGGTGATGGTAGAGGACACAAAAAGCAGGTCATTGTTGGATCTTAGGGGACGGAAGGAGTATATTTGTTGATGAGTGAGGACAGGTAGGGTGGGGCAGCATTGGTGAGGGCTTTGTAGGTCAGGGTGAGAATTTTGAATTTACCTCTATTGTGAATGGGGAGCCAGTGAAGGGACTCACAGAGAGGTGCAGCAGAAACAGAGCATCAAGAGAGGTGGATTAGCCTGGCAGATGCTGTTAGGTTGGATTGGAGGGGAGAGAGGCAGGAGAGATGGAGGCCAGTTAGTAAGTTGTTACAGTAGTCAAGTCAGGAAATTACCAGGGAGTGGATTAGCTGTTTAGTATTTTCAGCACTCAGAAATGGACAAATTTTGGAGATATTGCATAGGTGGTGCGGCAGGATGAAGAGAGCAGTTGGATATGGGGAATGAAGGACAGATTTGAGTCAAGCGTGACTCCGAGGCAGCGGACTTGGGGTGATGGGGAGATAATGGTGCCGCCAACAGTGATAGAAAAATTGGAAACTGGAGTGGAGTTAGAGGGGGGAATTAGAAGTAGTTCGGTCTTGGACATATTTATTTTTAGGTGGTGAGAGGCCATCCAGGAGGAAATGCCAGGTAAGCATTCGTGGATGTGAGAATTGACAGAAGGAGAGAGTGCAGGGGTGGAAAGGTAGATCTGGGTATCATCAGCATAGAGGTGATAGCTGAAGCCATAGCTGTTGATAATTTTACCCAGTGAAGAAGTGTAAATAGAGAATAGTAGAAGACCCAGGACAGAGCCTTGAGGTACTCCAACAGACAGAGGCAATAGAGAGGAGGAGTCACCAGCAAAAGAGACGGAGAAGGATCTGTTAGAGAGATAAGAGTGGATCCAGGAGAGGGCAGTGTCCTAGAGACCGAGAGAGCTCAGAGACCATAGGAGAAGGGGATGGTCAACAGTGTCAAAGGCAGCAGAAAGGTCAAGTAAGATGAGTGTAGAGTAGTAGCCTTTGTTTTTAGCAGAAAGGAGATAGTTCGTAACCTTGGTGAGGGCAGTCTCGGTTGAGTGTTGGGGACAGAAGCCAGATTGCAGGGGTTCGAGCATGAGTTGGGTGACAAGAAGTGGGTTAGGCGATTGAAAACTAGTTTTTCCAGGAATTTTGAAGCTAGCGGGAGCAGTGATATGGGACGGTAGTTTGCAGGGGAGTTAGGGTCAAGGGAAGGTTTTTTGAGAATGGGGGTGACCTTTACATGTTTGAAGGAGGCAGGGAATGAGCCGGTAGAAAGGGATAGGTTGAATATTTGTGTAAGAGCCGGAGTGAGGATGGGAGACAGAGGAGGAATTAGATGTGAAGGAATAGGGTCAAGTGGGCAGGTAGTGAGATGTGAGGAAGACAAAAGGGAAGCCACTTCACTCTCAGTGGTTGGGAGGAGGGTGCAGAGAGTGGCAGAGGGGGTGACTGGGAGCAGAGTTGGGAGATTGCAGGTTTGTGTTGGGATGTTTCCTCAGATTGTTTTATTGAAAAAATAGTCAGCAAGGTCTTGAGCACTGAATGTAGATGAGGGTGGTGGTGCAGGTGGGTGGAGGAGAGAGTTGAAAATGGAGAATAGTTTTTTAGGGTTTGAGGAGTGAGTGGATATAAAAGAAGAGAAGTAGGTTTGCTTAGCTAAGTGAAGGGCAGAGGTGTAAGAGTAGAGAATTAACTTATAGTGCATGAAATCAGGTTCAGAGCGGGATTTCCTCCAGGCACATTCAACAGTGCGGGAGCATTTTTGTAGGTGACGTGTTTGTTGGTAGTTCCAGGGTTGGAGCTGACGACGTGGGGCTTTGCAAGGTTGGGGCGGAGCTAGAGTGTCAATTGCAGCGGAGAGAGTATTGTTATAGTGTGTTATAGCAAGGTCAGGGCAGGATATTGTGGAAGTGTGGGGGAGTCGTATTTGAATAAGATTAGAGTGTTTGGGAGGGTCCACATTGTGCAGATTTCTACTGGTGCGGGGGCGAGAGGGGGAAGTAGGTTTAGCATCTATATTAGGATTAAGGTTGAGCAGATGGTGGTCTGAGATGGGAAATGGGCGACAGGCAACATCAGAGAGAGAGCAGAGATAGGAGAATACCAGATCAATCGAGTGTCCATCGCGGTGGGTAGGGAATAGGGTGGATTGTGAGAGGCTGAATGAGTTAGTGAGTGAGAGAAGTTTAGAGGCAGCAGGGGCAGATGGGTTGTCAATGGGGATGTTGAAGTCCCCTAGGATTAGAGCAGGTGTATTTGTAGAGACAAAGTAAGGAAGCCAGGCAACAAAGTTGTCAAGGAATTGGGAGGTTGGTCCAGGGGGGCAATAGATAACTGCCACTCTGAGAGAGAAAGGGGAGAACAGGCGAATGCAGTGGACTTCAAAGGAAGAAAAGGAGAGAGATGGAAATGGAGATAGGTACTGATAGGAGCAGGAGGGGGAGAGTAAGATGCCAACACCCTACCGTGTCTCTCACCTGGCCTCGGTGTGTGGCTAAAGTGGAGACCACCGTGTGTGAGAGCAGCAATGGAAGCAGTGTCAGAGGAAGATAGCCAGGTTTCAGTAATTGCTAAAAGGTTGAAAGCGTTGGAAACAAGCAGGTCGTGAACAGTTGTAAGTTTGTTACAGATGGAGCGAGCGTTCCAGAGGGCACAAGAAAAGGGAGGGGATAGGCACTGTGTGTTAATGGAGATGAGATTGTGATATACTCTATTAGGTATAGGTCCAAGAGTGGCCTATAGATCAGCCGGGAGGTGTATAAAACCTAAAAAATTAGGTTTAATGGCTATATGTTTTGATGGAAATGCGGATTAACTTGTTCAAACCTCTATTATTGTGATGTATACTCCCGCAACTGTTATATATGTAACAGAACATATATTTTGCTTTGTTGTATGGTATAAAAATCTGAAGAAAAATCTTTGATTACAAAAAATAAAATAAAAAAAAGGGGCATATAAAAAAATATACTGCAGTAACTATTATAAAACATGACATGTGCACATAGATTTCATATACATTTTTTTATAGCTTATAGAATTGAAAACAATTATTAAACATTTCAACTTTTTTTGTTGATAAATGAAAAAAAATAAAAATAAATCCTCCATGTCACTAAAGTAAATCAATATAAATTGTTGCACAGAAAATAAGCACATCTAGGCAAGTGTCCCCGCTTGCTTTCACCCATAAACACTCAATATACACTGTTGCCAATGCACAAGAGGATTCTGGGTGAGATATGCAAATTAGATATACAACATTTCAGATTTTTTGCTCCAATACTGTGTTAACACACAGCAATTAAGTGCAGCAATACAGAAATCACTGCTAGACAAGCCTGTTTCGTTCTTTTTGGAACTCTTCAGTAGCAGATAGATTTCTGATTGCTGCTTAGGTAGAGATAATTTCAGGATTAAATCAAAATTCATTAAAATAATGGTGGAGATAACTGAAATTAAAATCCTCCATGTCACTAAAGTAAATCAATATAAATTGTTGCACAGGAAATTAGCACATCTAGGAAAGTGTTGTTGCACAGGAAATTAGCACGTCTATACAAGTATGTGCAAAGATATATGTACAAATTCCAGCATTAATAATCATTTTGAAAACAAAAAACATGAGATAGGCATATCATGATTTCTAGAAATACAAATACACATTAATTTATGTGAAAATAATCATATCAGTTTTTTTGTATAACAAATACATAGAAATAACTTTTTGTTTGTTCAGGTATAAATATAGTTATTTCTTTGACATTAACAGAACATATTGACTCCAAGAAAAGTGTCGAGATTGACGCAATGATAAATACGCCCCATAGGCTACATGCTGAAATATGAAATACAGTCACATTTATTTTTTCTTTGAAATGTCATAGTTATATCATAGAGATTACATTTCTCTGCGTTATGTTAACATGTACAAGTATTCTATGACAATATCAAACCAAGATGCACTGATTACATTGGTACAAAGAAGGTCATTTGTAAAACTTGCCAGGCTGACAACTTGAAGGTTATAAATTGTGTTCTTGTGTCTCCAACGAAAAGATTGTACAGAAAAACTGTCATTCTATCTAGGTGTAAACATCAGGGACACTAAATAAAGACATTTTTGCAGTAAAATATTGCATCACGCTGTTTCAGCAGGCTAGAAAAAAAAACTAGAAAGAAACACAAGCAGAAATAACAGATATGGGAGTCGATTTATGAAGCAGCGGATGCTGCTTCAGACCCACTCCGCTTCAGTTCCGCCTGAAGCGGAAGTTAAGTAGCAGCGGTCCAAAGACCGCTGCTCCTTAACTCGTCCGCCACCTCTTAGGTGGCGGACAGCAATCAGCCCGATCGAATATGATCGAGTTGATTGACACCACCTGCTAGCGGCCGAATGGCTGCAAATCTGCAGGGGGCGGCATTGCACCAGCAGTTCACAAGAAGGCCAATTGGTCGTGAATCTGCAGGGGGCTGCATTGCACAAGCAGGTCACAAGAACTGCGCTGTTTGCATTTATCGATGTGCAGCGGACATGATACGCTACATTATATCATGTCCGCTCGCACTATGATAAATATACCCATTAGTGTCTACAAAACAATGGTAGCTGCCATGCTGTAACTTATGTTTCTTTCTCTGCCCTGGTCAATTAGGGACAGTTATAAATAGGTCATTAGAGTGTGAAGCCAATGGCTGTGTGGAATATAACAGTGTTCTGCACTTCCATTTCTAACAGGAACTGAAAAGCTCACAATTTCAGAATTAAGCTACAGGAAAAGGGGACAAAATAAATAATGAAAGTATATTGCAGACTTCTTTTTATATATGAGACTTATTTTATATTACCATCTCAAAGTCTTTAACGTCCCTTTAAAGATATGTAACTATTCTTATCCAATAGCAGTGCGGTAAATCTGGCTCCCATGGGCGCCAAGCTGGATTTACCGCACGGCTATTGGCTAAGAGGTGAAAACGTCACCTCTTAGTCAATATTTTTTTTAGCCGTGGGCTGCTGTAGCAGCTAAAAACGGTGATCGATTGAATCAAATAAAGGAGCTTTCTACATGAAGTATCATACTTCATGAATGAAAGTCCCCTTTATTTGTTTCAATAGTGAATCCTAGAGTTTGTAAAACGCCACAAACCCCCACCACAAACTACCCCCTAACCTATTAACTCCTAACCACTACAACCCCCATTGCAAACTACACCTAGCCAAACCTATAAACCACCTAACAGCTAACCCCACCAAGACCCCTAACCTAAGACCTGCTACAAAAAATAAAAAAACACTACCATTACAAAAAAAAAATTACCAGTTAAAACTTTCATTATATTGGCTGATTTGTATTAGAATTTAAAAATCAGCCAATAAAAATGCAAGGGCATCCCTATATAAGGGGGAATCTTGCATTTAATAGTCAGATGGAAGATTACTTAAGGGCATTTTTTGGAGTACATTTTTTTAAAGATAGTTTTTTTGGGGGGTTACTTTGGTTTTAGTATAGTTTTTTTCTTTCATGTAATTGGCAAGTGTCCATGAGCTAGTGACGTAGGGAAAATACATTCCTACCAGGAGGGGGCAAAGTTTCCCAAACCTCAAATGCCTATAAATACACCCCTTACCACACCCACAATTCAGTTTTACAAACGTTGCCTCCTATGGAGGTGGTGAAGTAAGTTTGTGCTTGATTTATATGATTTCTTCTGTGATAAGCATTCTGAAGCCCAATTCCTCTCAGAGTACAGTGTTTCTCAGAGGGATGTGAAGAGAGTATCGCCTGTTTAATTTTATGGTTTTCCTTGCGGGAACTCTTTTCAAGGGTTCTCTGTTATCGGTCGTAGGGATTCATCTCCTACCTCCCTTTTCAGATCGACGATATACTCTTATATAACATTACCTCTGCTGATAGCTTTCAGCACTGGTTTGGCTATATGTGGATGGGTGTCTTTCGGTAAGTATGTAGCATTATTTTAAGACACTCTCAGCTATGGTTTGGCGCTTTATGAGGCCTATTTAACAACGGTCTGTCAGACCTGATACGACAGTGCGGATCAGGTCCAACAGACCAATAAGCTCTCCGTATTCAGCATTGCACCAGCAGCTCTGGTGAGCTGCTGGTGCAACACCGCCCCCTGCAGATTCGCAGGTTGCCAGTAGAGGGTTGTCAATAAACCAGATCGTACTCGATCCAGTTGATTTGTGGCGATGTCTGTCCGCCAGCTCATAACTGCTGAAGGCTCGCCAGAAACACCGGGCGTCAAGCTCCATACGGAGCTTAATAGATAGGACCCTATGTATTAATATAAAGTTTTAAATATATGTATTTTACTTATATTTGCCATGAGTCAGGTCTATGTATATTTCCCTTTTGCAGTCTAAACAGTTTCAGTATAGGAATCATGTTGGGAAGTTTATTTAAACTTTTTTCTTACCTGGGGTTCAGTCTTTTTCTTATTTGAATTTCTTTTTTCACAGGCAAATCTACGCTTGCAAGGGCGCAAAATGCTGTTTTTTATTGTGTCATACTTGACGCAAAATTTTTTGACGCAAAGTTGCGCCTTTGATGACGCAAATTTCGTAATTTCCTGCGTCTTTGTTGACACTAGTTGTTTTGCCGCGAAATCGCTTTTGTTATGATGTGACTTGTGTCATTTCTTAGTGTTAGTTTTGCGCCAAATTTTTTTAACTTCTTTTGTGTAATGCGTCATTCTTGAAAGCTATTATGCCTGCTTTTGTTTTTTCTCTACTGAAACTGTTACATTGTGGAAATTTAATATTTTGCCTAATGTTATTTTTTCTTTTTTCTATTTTCTTTTGCGAGATGTTAAATTCTGATCCTGACTCTGATGTTACTGTAGAAACTATGATGCCCTGGAACACAATTCTACAAAGCTAAGTGTGTTCTTTTCATTTTTTTAAGCTGCTGTTATTTCTTCAGCTTAATTATGTGGCATTTATTTATTATGTTTTATGCTAGCAATGTTACTACATGTACAATAACATTTACTGTTTTTTACATATTCAGTTCATGTACTTGATTTCATCTGCAAACATCACATATTGTTGCTTATATCATACAAGGTTATGACTGCTATTATACCTTTAAGTAAACTTACCAGGTCTTTTCAAAATGATTAAATTCAATTAATTTTGTTCTGACCAACAGCATATTTAAGTTTATTCTACTGATGAAGGTTTCTTTGGCTCAAGGATCCTGTTTCAGACAATTTGTTAAAACTTCTCCTTATTTTTCATATGAACATTTTTTGTTCTTTGTTATGGACATTTTTCTGTTTATAGCTTTTAGGAGTCTAGTCCTCCTATTAACTATGTTAAATAATCCTTTTCAAATCTGGATTTTAACATTTTTTGCTTTGTGGTTTTTTCCTATTCAATATACTATCGGTATTATTTTCTAAAGAATGGTTATTCTGATTCCCTCTTGGGACTGTACCACTATTTTTAGGGAAATTGGTACTTGTTTTCAAGATTCTTTAGAATTGGAATATAACCTTAGTAGAGCATATTCATGTACTGTTTATATTTTTAGCTCAGTTTTATCTGTGGCTGGCATTACGGTTCTCTCACCCTTTGTTGAACAGTTAGCATAAGCATTTTCAGCTTCTCAAATATATAACTCTGTTTATTTACTTTAGATGTATTCATTTAATTATGTTTACTATATCTATGATTATGATTTCAAAGATATTTTTTTATCTCTCTCTTGTTAGGATAATAATGTATTTGATTTCTATTATCTCCACTATTTCTGGAGATTTAGAGTTTTTCTCTACCCCACTTTAAGCCGGTGATGTAGATCAGTTGGTGAATATCCTGACTACAAACGCTTGCTCTAGATCCAAGGGTCATAGATTCATTTTCTGGCAGGGTTAATACAGCCCTTTGGCCTTTGAAGTCAATTTATTATGTACCGTTTATTTGGGTAATAATAACTACTGTTTTTATCAGCTGCTAATTTGGTTAACTCAGAGTGTATGCACTGAAGTAGCGATTTTTTGTATCCTTCTGGGAGAAGAACGCTATATAATTACTAGTTATTAGACTGCATGAAGGTGCGGTTCTCAAACCAGTCCTTCTGGTGGGGGACAGATTAAATTGTTGATGGGTGAACTCAGTCCAAATTTTATATTATTCTTAGGGTTTGAATAGATTTCTCCAACATAGGTGTGTCCGGTCCACGGCGTCATCCTTACTTGTGGGATATTCTCCTCCCCAACAGGAAATGGCAAAGAGCCCAGCAAAGCTGGTCACATGATCCCTCCTAGGCTCCGCCTTCCCCAGTCATTCTCTTTGCCGTTGTACAGGCAACATCTCCACGGAGATGGCTTAGAGTTTTTTGGTGTTTAAATGTAGTTTTTATTCTTCAATCAAGAGTTTGTTATTTTAAAATAGTGCTGGTATGTACTATTTACTCTGAAACAGGAAAGAGATGAAGATTTCTGTTTGTAAGAGGAAAATGATTTTAGCAACCGTTACTAAAATCGATGGCTGTTTCCACACAGGACTGTTGAGAGGAATTAACTTCAGTTGGGGGAAACAGTGAGCAGACTTTTGCTGCTTGAGGTATGACACATTTCTAACAAGACTCGGTAATGCTGGAAGCTGTCATTTTCCCTATGGGAACCGGTAAGCCATTTTCTTAGTTTAAGTAAAAGAATAAAGGGCTTCATTAGGGCTTAAAAAACTGGTAGACATTTTTCTGGGCTAAAACGATTACTTTACTAAGTATATTTGGCAGATTATTACTTTTAATAGTTGTTAAATCTTGGGGATTGTTTTAATAAAAACGGCAGGCACTGTATTGGACACCTTTTTCACTGGGGGCCTTTTCTAGTCATAGACAGAGCCTCATTTTCGCGCCTCTAATGCGCAGTTGTTTTTGGAAAGCATGGCATGCAGATGCATGTGTGAGGAGCTAAGAACCACTGAAAAAGCTTATAGAAGGCATCATTTGGTATCGTATTCCCCTCTGGGCTTGGTTGGGTCTCAGCAAAGCAGATACCTGGGACTGTATAGGGGTTAAATGTAAAAACGGCTCCGGTTCCGTTATTTTAAGGGTTAAAGCTTTCAAATTTGGTGTGCAATACTTTTAAGGCTTTAAGTTACTGTGGTGAAATTTTGGTGAAATTTGAACAATTCCTTCATACTTTTTCACATATTCAGTAATAAAGGGTGTTCAGTTTGAAATTTAAAGGGACAGTAACGGTTTTATTGTAAAACGTTTTTTGTGCTTTGTTGACAAGTTTAAGCCTGTTTAACATGTCTGAACCATCAGATAACGATGTTCTATATGTATGAAAGCCAATGTGTCTCCCCATTTAAATATATGTGATATATTTGTGTCATAATGTCCAAACAAAGTAGGGATAATAATGCCATAGATATGATATTGCCCAAGATGATTCCTCTAATGAGGGGAGTAAGCATGGTACTGCATCATCCCCTTCTGTGTCTACACCAGTTTTGCCCACAAAAGAGGCCCCTAGTACATCTAGTGCGCCAATACTTATTACCATACAACAATTAATGGCTGTAATGGATAATTCTATTGCATGCATTTTTTCCAAAATGCCTACTTATCAGAGAAAGCGTGATTGCTCTGTTTTAAACACTGAAGAGCAAGAGGACGCTGATGATATCTGTTCTGACATACCCTCACACCTATCTGAAGGGGCCAGGAGGGAGGTTTTGTCTGAGGGAGAAATTTCAGATTCAGGGAAAATTTCTCAACAAGCAGAACCTGATATTGTAACTTTTAAATTTAAATTTCAACATCTCCACGCACTACTTAAGGAGGTATTATCTACTCTGGATGATTGTGACAATTTGGTAATTCCAGAGAAATTAGGTAGGATGGACAAGTTCCTAGAGGTTCCGGTGCCCCCCGATGTTTTTCCTATACCCAAGCGGGTGGCGGACATAGTAAATAAGGAGTGGGAAAGGCCCGGCATACCTTTTGTCCTCCCCCTATATTTAAGAAATTAGTTCCTATAGTCGACCCCAGAAAGGACTTATAGCATACAGTCCCCAAGGTCGAGGGGGCGGTTTCTACTCTAAACAAACGCACTTCTATTCCTATAGAAGATAGTTGTGCTTTCAAGATCCTATGGATTAAAGGTTAGAGGGTTTGCTTAAAAAGATGTTTGTTCAGCAAGGTTACCTTCTACAACCAATTTCATGCATTGTTCCTGTCACTACAGCTGCGTGTTTCTGGTTCGAAGAACTAGAAAAGTCGCTCAATAAAGAATCTTCGTACGAGGAGGTTTTGGACAGAGTTCAAGCTCTTAAATTGGCTAACTCTTTTTTATTTTAGATGCCGCTTTGCAATTAGCTAGATTAGCGGCGAATAATTCAGGGTTTGCTATCGTGGCGCGCAGAGCGCTTTTGCTTAACATCCCTTTCAAGGGTAAAACACTGTTTGGCCCTGACTTGAAAGAGATTATTTCAGACATCACTGGGGGAAAGGGCCACGCCCTTCCTCTGGATAGGTCTTTTAAGGCTAAAAAGAAGCCAAATTTTCGTCCATTTCGCAGAAACAGACCAGCCTCAAATTCTACACCCTCTAAGCAAGAGGGTAATACTTCTCAAACCAAGCCAGCCTGGAGGCCGATGCAAGGCTGGAACAAGGGTAAGCAGGCCAAGTCACCTGCCACTGCTACCAAAACAGCATGAAGTGTTGGCCCCCGATCTGGGAAGGATCTGGTGGGGGGCAGACTTTCTCTCTTTGCTCAGGCTGGGGCAAGAGATGTTCAGGATCCTTGGGCGCTAGAAATAGTTTCTCAAGGTTATCTCCTTGAATTCAGGGAACTACCCCCAAGGGGAAGGTTCCAAGGGTCTCAATTATCTTCGAACAGGCATTCTTACACTGTGTAGAAGACCTGTTAAGCATGGGAGTGATTCATCCTGTTCCATTAGGAGAACAAGGGATGGGTTTTTACTCCAACCTGTTCATAATTCCCAAAAAAAGAGGGAACATTCAGACCTATTTTAGATCTCAAGATTCTAAACAAGTTTCTAAGGGTTTCATCATTCAAAATGGAAACCATTCGAACGATCCTTCCTACCATCCAGGAAGGTCAATTCATGACCACGGTGGACTTAAAGGATGCGTACCTACGTATTCCTATCCACAAGGAACATTTTCGGTTCCTAAGGTTCGCCTTTCTGGACAAGCATTACCTGTGGCACTTCCATTCGGATTAGCCACTGCTCCAAGGATTTTCACAAGGGTACTAGGGTCCCTTCTAGCGGTGCTAAGACCAAGGGGCATTGCAGTAGTACCTTACTTGGACGACATCCTGATTCAAGTGTCGTCTCTGTCAAAAGCAAGGGCTCATACGGACATTGTCCTAGCCTTTCTCAGATCTCACAGGTGGAAAGTGAACATAGAAAAAAGTTCTCTGTCCCCGTCAACAAGAGTTCCCTTCTTGGGAACAATAATAGTTTCCTTAGAAATGAAGGTTTTTCTGACAGAGGCCAGAAAATCAAAACTTCTAAGCTCTTGTCAGGTACTTCATTCTGTTCTTCTTCCTTCCATAGCGCAGTCCATGGAAGTAATAGGTTTGATGGTTGCGGCAATGGACATAGTTCCTTTTGCACGAATTCATCTAAGACCATTGCACCTGTGCATGCTCAGACAGTGGAATGGGGATTATACAGACTTGTCTCCGACGATACAAGTAGATCAAATAACCAGAGATTCACTCCGTTGGTGGCTGACCCTGGACAACCTGTCACAGGGAATGAGCTTCCGCAGACCAGAGTAGGTCATTGTCACGACCGACGCCAGTCTGGTGGGCTGGGGCGCGGTCTGGGAACCCCTGAAAACTCAGGGTCTATGGTTTCGGGAAGACTCTCTTCTCCCGATAAACATAATGGAACTGAGAGCGATATTCAATGCTCTCAAGGCTTGGCCTCGACTAGCAAAGGCCAAATTCATAAGGTTTCAATCAGACATCATGACGACTGTTACATATATCAACCATCAGGGGGTAACAAGGAGTTCCCTGGCGATGGAGGAGCATCCGGGGGAGTGGGAACTCCATCTGGAAATCTTTGCCCAAATAACTCAATTATGGGGCATTCCAGACATGGTTCTGATGGCCTCTCGTCAGAACTTCATGGTCCCTTGTTACGGGTCCAAATCCAGGGATCCCAAGGCGACTCTATTGGATACAATAGTAGCACCTTGGATCTTCAACCTAGCTTATGTATTCCCACCGTTTCCTCTCATTCCCAGGCTGGTAGCCAGGATCAATCGGGAGAGGGCTTCGGTGACCTTGATAGTTCCTGTGTGGCCACGCAGGACTTGGTATGCAGACCTGGTGAATGTGTCATCGGCTCCACCATGGAAGCTACCTTTGAGACAGGACCTTCTTATTCAGGGTCCATTCGAACATCCGAATCTGGTTTTCCTCCAACTGACTGCTTGGAGTTTGAACGCTTGATTTTATCAAAGCGTGGGTTTTCAGATTCTGTAATAGATACTCTTATTCAGGCTAGAAAGCCTGTAACTAGAAAAATTTTCCATAATATATGGAAAAAATATATCTGTTGGTGTGAATCTAAAGGATTCCCATGGAACAAGATAAAAATTCCTAAGATTCTTTCCTTTCTACAAGAAGGTTTGGAGAAAGGATTTTCTGCGAGTTCTCTGAAGGGACAGATCTCTGCTTTATCTGTTTTACTTCACAAAAGGCTGGCAGCTGTGCCAGACGTTTAAGCGTTTGTTCAGGCTCTGGTTAGAATCAAGCCTGTTTACTGACCTTTGACTCTTCCCTGGAGTCTTAATCTAGTTCTTTCAGTTCTTCAAGGGGTTCCGTTTGAACCCGTACATTCCGATAAGTTATTATCTTGGAAAGTTTTGTTTTAGGTTGCAATTTCTTCCGCTAGAAGAGTTTCTGAGTTATCTGCTCTGCAGTGTTCTCCGCCCTATCTGGTCCATGCAGATAAGGTGGTTTTACGTACTGAGCCTGGTTTTCTTCCGAAGGTTGTTTCCAACAAAAATATTAACCAGGAGATAGTTGTACCTTCTTTGTGTCCGAATCCAGTTTCATAGAAGGAACGTTTGTTACACAATTTGGACGTTGTCCGTGCTCTAAAATTCTATTTAGATGCTACAAAGGATTTCAGACAAAGATCTTCCTTGTTTGTTGTTTATTCTGGTAAAAGGAGAGGTCAAAAAGCAACTTCTACCTCTCTATCTTTTTGGCTTAAAAGCATCATCAGATTGGCTTATGAGACTGCCGGACGGCAGCCTCCTGAAAGAATCACAGCTCATTCCACTAGGGCCGTGGCTTCCACATGGGCCTTTAAGAACGAGGCTTCTGTTGATCAGATATGTAAGGCAGCGACTTGGTCTTCACTGCACACTTTTACCAACTTTTACAAATTTGATACTTTTGCTTCTTCTGAGGCTATTTTTGGGAGAAAGGTTTTGCAAACCGTGGTGCCTTCCATCTAGGTGACCTGATTTGCTCCCTCCCATCATCCGTGTCCTAAAGCTTTGGTATTGGTTCCCACAAGTAAGGATGACGCCGTGGACCGGACACACCTATGTTGGAGAAAACAGAATTTATGTTTACCTGATAAATTACTTTCTCCAACGGTGTGTCCGGTCCACGGCCCGCCCTGGTTTTTTAATCAGGTCTGATGATTTATTTTCTTTAACTACAGTCACCACGGTATCATATGATTTCTCCTATGCAAATATTCCTCCTTTACGTCGGTCGAATGACTGGGGAAGGCGGAGCCTAGGAGGGATCATGTGACCAGCTTTGCTGGGCTCTTTGCCATTTCCTGTTGGGGAGGAGAATATCCCACAAGTAAGGATGACGCCGTGGACCGGACACACCGTTGGAGAAAGTAATTTATCAGGTAAACATAAATTCTGTTTTTTAGAAAGAGATCTCCTATGGGAAGAATCTTTCTCAGTACACTCTGTGAATTTTTTTCAGGAGTGATTATGCCAGTTCTTTTTTACAGGAACAGGATTTGGGTTTCTATTCAATTCTATTATTTACCCCTAAGAAGAAAGGTTTATTCAGTCCATTCTTGGATCTGAAGAATTTTATTTTGTTTGAGTCTCAACTTTTAATTTGAAAGAGCAGTATTCAAATATGTGGATTTTTATTTTTGTGGAATCCTTCAATTAACTAAGTTTTGTTTCTTCAAAACATGGTTAGAGGATTCAATTTACCTAAGAATTTTGTGATCACTTCTTGTTGGGTTTATAGATGGATTGTGTGTTCATGTCTTTGTCTTTATCGGACATAAGTCAATTGTAAGTGATGTTAGCCTGTCTAACTTACAGTCTAGAACATTTCTTTCAGTGGCTATGTGCATGAAAGTTTTATGTCTCATAACTTCAGCATCGGGCCTGGTTCCCTTTGTTCATTTTTCATCTGAGATCTCAGGGGGTCTCCTTTGGTTCGTCCTTCCTGGACTGTATTCTTAATGGATGCAAGTCTTACAGGTTGGGGAGCTGTCTGAGGGTCTTTGACAGCACAAGGGGTTTGTAAACTTCAAGAGGCGAGGTTTCCGAAAGATATTTTAGAACTTCGTGCTATTTTTCAGAGCTCTTTCAGGGTTGGCCTCTTTTTAGGAGAGAACATTTTCGTTTTCTGCTTTCAGACAGACAATATCACAACTGTGACTTTTGTCAATCAACAAATAGGGACTCGTTCCATAACAATTAAGAAGTATCTTGAATACATTCTTAGATGGAATTCATCTCCTGTCTAACTTTTATGATTTTAGACATTTGGAAGGGGGATTATCTCAGCCGTCAGTCTTTACATCCGGAAGAGTGGTGTCTCTATACAGCTGTGTCTTCTCGATTTCCCAGGTACATTTTCAGTTCCAGGGATCCTCAGGTGAAGATAGTGGATTTATTAGCAGTGTCTTGGTTTTGCAACCTGACTACATCTTTCTGCCTCTGTTTTTTTCATCCAAAGGTGATTTCCAAGATTTTATTGGAACAGTGCCATGTGTTTCTGATAGCATCAGCATGGCCACACAGGTTTGGTATGTGGATCTTGTTCGGATGTCCAGTTGCCATCCATGGCTGCTTTCTCTTTGGCCAGCCTTCTTGTTTTAGGGGCTATTTTTCCATCAGGATCTCAAATTTCTAATTTGGGGGTATGGACATTGATTAATGTTTAGTCATAGAAGTTTCTCTGACTCAGTTTTTATCGCTATGTTGCAGGCTGATAAGTTTGTTTCAAGGAACATGTATTATCAGGTTTGGAAGACCTATGTTTTATAGTGTTCTTCTCATAAATTGTCTTGGCATTCTTTTAGAATTCCTAGTATTTTTCAGTTTCTTCAGGTTGGTTTGGATAAGTTTGTCTTCAAATTTGTTTGAAGGGACAAAAATCTGATCTCTCTGTTTTATTTCCTATAAAGTTTATTTAAACTTCCTGATATTCACTGTTTTGTTCAGGTTTTTTTGTATCAAGCCTGTTCGTTTATTAATTCTCCTTTTCTGGAGTCTTACACCTAGATTTAGAGTTCTGCATTAGCCTTAAAAAGCAGCGTTAAAGGACCACTCAACACATTAGATTTGCATAATCAACAAATTCAAGATAACAAGACAATGCAATAGCACTTAGTTTGAACTTCAAATGAGTAGTAGATTTTTTTATAACAAATTTCAAAGTTATGTATATTTCCACTCCCCTTGTATCATGTGATAGCAATCAGCCAATCACAAATGCATATACGTATAGTCTGTTAATTCTTGCACATGCTCAGTAGGATCTGGTGACTCAAAAATTGTAAATATAAAAGACTGTGCACATTTTTTTTAATGGAAGTAAATTGGAAAGTTCTTTAAAAGTACATGCTGTATCTGAATCATGAAAATTTAATTTACCTGAGTGTCCCTTTAAGGGGTCCTAACGCTGCTTTTTAATGCCCGCTGGTATTACGAGTTTGGCAGGTACAGGTGTACCGCTCACTTTTCTTCCGCGACTTTTGGCTACAGCAAATCCCCTTACGTCAATTGCGTATCCTATCTTTTTAATGGGATTTGCCCAACGCCGGTATTACGAGTCTTGGAAGAAGTGAGCGGTAATGCCTCTACCGCCAAGACTCCTACCGAATAAAAAAGTCAGTAGTTAAGAGTTTTATGGGCTAACGCCGGAACATAAAGCTCTTAACTACAGTGTTACAAAGTACACTAACAACCATAAACTACCTATTAACCCCTAAACCGAGGCCCCCCACATCACAAACACTATAATAAAATTATTTAACCCCTAATCTGCCGACCGGACATGCCGCCACCTACATTATACCTATGAACCCCTAATCTGCTGTCCCTAACATTGCCGACACCTATATTATATTTATTAACCCCTAATCTGCTCCCCCTCCAACGTCGCCGCAACCTACCTACACTTATTAACCCCTAATCTGCAGACCATACATCGCCACCACTATAATAAATGTATTAACCCCTAATCTGCCCTCCCTAACATCGCCACCACCTACCTACAATTATTAACCCCTAATCTGCCGACCCGAACGTCGCCGCTACTATAATAAAGTTATTAACCCTTAAATCTAAGTCTAACCCTAACCCTAACACCCCCTAACTTAAATATAATATACAGTATAATAAATACTTACCTATAAAATAAACTAATATAGCTACAATATAAGTAATAATTACATTGTAGCTATTTTAGGATTTATATTTATTTTACAGGCAACTTTGTATTTATTTTAACTATTAAACTACTTTTAATAACTATTTAATAGCTACCTAGTTAAAATAATTACAAAATTACCTGTAAAATAAATCCTAACCTAAGTTACAAATACACCTAAGATTACACTATCGATAAATTAATTAAATAAATTACCTACAATTATGTAAACTAAAATACAATTAAATAAACTAAACTATATTACAAAAAAACAAACACTAAATTACAAAAACTAAAAAAATATTACAAGAATTTTAATCTAATTACACCTAATCTAAGCCCCCTAATAAAATAAAAAAGCCCCCCAAAATAATAAAATTCCCTACCCTATACTACAGGGAGTGCAGAATTATTAGGCAAGTTGTATTTTTGAGGATTAATTTTATTATTGAACAACAACCATGTTCTCAATGAACCCAAAAAACTCATTAATATCAAAGCTGAATAGTTTTGGAAGTAGTTTTTAGTTTGTTTTTAGTTATAGCTATTTTAGGGGGATATCTGTGTGTGCAGGTGACTATTACTGTGCATAATTATTAGGCAACTTAACAAAAAACAAATATATACCCATTTCAATTATTTATTTTTACCAGTGAAACCAATATAACATCTCAACATTCACAAATATACATTTCTGACATTCAAAAACAAAACAAAAACAAATCAGTGACCAATATAGCCACCTTTCTTTGCAAGAACACTCAAAAGCCTGCCATCCATGGATTCTGTCAGTGTTTTGATCTGTTCACCATCAACATTGCGTGCAGCAGCAACCACAGCCTCCCAGACACTGTTCAGAGAGGTGTACTGTTTACCCTCCTTGTAAATCTCACATTTGATGATGGACCACAGGTTCTCAATGGGGTTCAGATCAGGTGAACAAGGAGGCCATGTCATTAGATTTTCTTCTTTTATACCCTTTCTTGCCAGCCACGCTGTGGAGTACTTGGACACGTGTGATGGAGCATTGTCCTGCATGAAAATCATGTTTTTCTTGAAGGATGCAGACTTCTTCCTGTACCACTGCTTGAAGAAGGTGTCTTCCAGAATCTGGCAGTAGGACTGGGAGTTGAGCTTCACTCCATCCTCAACCCGAAAAGGCCCCACAAGCTCATCTTTGATGATACCAGCTCAAACCAGTACTCCACCTCCACCTTGCTGGCGTCTGAGTCGGACTGGAGCTCTCTGCCCTTTACCAATCCAGCCACGGGCCCATCCATCTGGCCCATCAAGACTCACTCTCATTTCATCAGTCCATAAAACCTTAGAAAAATCAGTCTTGAGATATTTCTTGGCCCAGTCTTGACGTTTCAGCTTGTGTGTCTTGTTCAGTGGTGGTCGTCTTTCAGCCTTTCTTACCTTGGCCATGTCTCTGAGTATTGCACACCTTGTGCTTTTGGGCACTCCAGTGATGTTGCAGCTCTGAAATATGGCCAAACTGGTGGCAAGTGGCATCTTGGCAGCTGCACGCTTGACTTTTCTCAGTTCATGGGCAGTTATTTTGTGCCTTGGTTTTTCCACACGCTTCTTGCGACCCTGTTGACTATTTTGAATGAAACGCTTGATTGTTCAATGATCACGCTTCAGAAGCTTTGCAATTTTAAGAGTGCTGCATCCCTCTGCAAGATATCTCACTATTTTTGACTTTTCTGAGCCTGTAAAGTCCTTCTTTTGACCCATTTTGCCAAAGGAAAGGAAGTTGCCTAATAATTATGCACACCTGATATAGGGTGTTGATGTCATTAGACCACACCCCTTCTCATTACAGAGATGCACATCACCTAATATGCTTAATTGGTAGTAGCTTTCGAGCCTATACAGCTTGGAGTAAGACAACATGCATAAAGAGGATGATGTGGTCAAAATACTCATTTGCCTAATAATTCTGCACTCCCTGTAAATTACAAAAGTAATCAGCTCTTTTACCAGCCTTTAAAATGGCTTTTTGCGGGGCATTGCCCCAAAGTAATCAGCTCTTTTACCTGTAAAAAAAAATACAAGACCCCCCCAACATTACAACATTACAACCCACCACCCACACACCCCTACTCTAAAACCCACCCGATCCCCCCTTAAAAAAACCTAACACTAACTCCCTGAAGATCACCCTATTTTGAGCCGTGTTCACCCAGCCAGGCACCACTGGTCATTTGATCCGTCCAGAAGTCTTCATCCGATGGGGCAGAAGAGGACATCCGGACCGGGAGAAGGCTTCATCCAAGCGGCATCTTCTATCTTCATCCATCCGGTGCGGAGCGGGTCCATCTTCAAGACATCCGACGCAGAGCATCCTCTTCTTTCCACGGCCGACGACTGAATGAAGGTTCCTTTAAATGATGTCATCCAAGATGGTGTCCCTCGAATTCCGATTGGGTGATAGGATTCTATCAGCCAATCGGAATGAAGGTAGGAAAAATCAGATTGGTTGATGCTAAGAAAAATTTTGGGTACAGTGTCCCTTTAACTGATCATAACAAAACCAAGTACTTGCAGTAAAATAAATAACAAATATATTGGTGAAAAGAAAATATTTGATTCTTAAACATATGAACTGCACCAATGGTATAGCCAGTGTGGGGACTATATTTAAAGGGACAGTTTACTCAAAAATGTTCTCCCCTCTAATTTGATCCCAATGATCTACTTTACCTTCTGGAGTGTATTAAATTGTTTACAAGTATTTCCATTACCCTTATATTGGCATTTGAACTAGTTGATTTAGCCTGTGGTATCCCCACCTATTCTGAAAGTTTTTGGCCTTAAGGCCAAGCTGTGTTAGCACAGCCAGTAGAAGAAATTACACTCACACAGCTAGATTATGAGTTTTGCGTGCTATAGGGAAATTAATGACTGCAACAAAAGTTGTGTTATTTAACCCCTATAGCGCAGCCATTACAAGTTTTTAAAAACCCGGCTTGTGTAAACACCCCAAATCTGCCCACAACTGACATCGCCACCACCTACCTACAGTTATTAATAGTGATGTCGCAAATTGTTCGCCGGCGAATAGTTCCCGGCGAACATAGCATGTTCGCGTTCGCCGCGGCGGGCAAACATATGCGATGTTCGATCCGCCACCTATTCGTCATCATTGAGTAATACTTTGACCCTGTACCTCACAGTCAGCAGGCACATTCCAGCCAATCAGCAGCAGACCCTCCCTCCCAGACCCTCCTGGACAGCATCCATTTTAGATTCATTCGGAAGCTGCATTGTTAGTGAGAGGAGGAACAGTGTAGCTGCTGCTGATGATTTAGTAGGGAAATCTATAGCTAGGCTAGTGTATTCAGTGTCCACTACAGTCCTGAAGGACTCATCTGATCTCTGCTGTAAGGACAGCACCCCAAAAAGCCCTTTTTAGGGCTGCTTTTTTTTTTTCCTGTGTAATCTAATTGCAGTTGCCTGCCTGCCAGCGTGTGTGTCAGGCTTACAGCGTATACTGTGCCCACTTGCCCAGTGCCACCACTCATATCTGGTGTAACAGTAGTGTAGATTTTAAAAAAACAACACTTTTTTGACTGTGTTAAATAATAGCAGTCAGTTTCCTTCACACATGTGCGTTTAAGTGCCTGCCTGCCAGGGCACAGTGTCACCCCAGTGCAACTCATATCTGGTGTAACAGTAGTGTAGATTTAAAAAAAAAAAAAAAACTTTTTTGACTGTGTTAAATAATAGAAGTCAGTTTCCTTCACACGTGTACGTTTAAGTGCCTGCCTGCCAGGGCACAGTGTCACCCCAGTGCAACTGATATCTGGTGTAACAGTAGTGTAGATTTAAAAAAATCAACACTTTTTTGACTGTGTTAAATAATAGCAGTCAGTTTCCTTCACACGTGTGCGTTTAAGTGCCTGCCTGCCAGGGCACAGTGTCACCCCAGTGCAACTCATATCTGGTGTAACAGTAGTGTAGATTTAAAAAAAAAAAAAACACTTTTTTGACTGTGTTAAATAATAGCAGTCAGTTTCCTTCACACGTGTGCGTTTAAGTGCCTGCCTGCCAGGGCACAGTGTCACCCCAGTGCAACTCATATCTGGTGTAACAGTAGTGTACATTTAAAAAAAACAACACTTTTTGACTGTGTTAAATAATAGCAGTCAGTTTCCTTCACACGTGTGCGTTTAAGTGCCTGCCTGCCAGGGCACACTGTCACCCCAGTGCAAATCATATCTGGTGTAACAGTAGTGTACATACCTGATGTTTTAAAGCACGTTATTCCAAACAATTTAGGAATGTTAGGTGATTTATGCCCTTTATGGATTAAAACCAGACTCTGCATCAACTATGTCATTTTCCATGGGAGTTTTGCCATGGATCCCCCTCCGGCATGCCACAGTCCAGGTGTTAGTACCCTTGAAACAACTTTTCCATCACTATTGTGGCCAGAAAGAGTCCCTGTGGGTTTTAAAATTCGCCTGCCTATTGAAGTCTATGGTGGTTCGCCCGGTTCGCGAACGCAAAATTTTAGGTTTGCGACATCACTAGTTATTAACCGATAATCTGCCGCCCCGATATCGCCACCACCTAAATAAAACTATTAACCCCTAATCTGCCGCCCCCTAAATCTCTGGCCTCCCACATCACTACCACTAAATAAATCTATTAAACCCTAAACCACCAACCTCCCACATTGCAAAAATCTAAATTAAACTAGTAACCCCTACACCTGCACCTAAACCTACCCTAACACCCTCTAACGTTAACATAATTATAATAGAGCTAAATTGAACTTACAATTATTAACTAAATAATACCTATTTAAAACGAAATACATACTTACCTGTCAAATAAAACCTAAGCTAGCTACAATATAACTAATATTTACATTGTAGCTAGCTTAGGTTTTATTTTTATTTCACAGTTAAGTTTGTATTTATTTTAACTAGGTAGACTAGTTAGTAAAAAATAGTTATTAACTATTTTCTAACTACCTAGTTAAAATAAATATAAATTTACCTGGAAAATAAAACCTAAGCTACCTTACACTAAAACCACTAAAATCACAAAAAATATAAAAACCTACCATTACAAAATAACAAACAACGAAATTATCCAAAAAAATAAAAATGATTCCTATTCTAATACCCTTTAAAAAAAAAATACCCCAAAATAAAAAAGCCTAATCTAGAATAAACTACCAAGGGCCCTTAAAAGGGCCTTTTGTATGGCATTGCAGCGCTTTTGCTACAAGAAAAACAAACACCACCTAACAGTATACAAACCCCAACCCTCAAACTACCAAGGGCCCTTAAAAGAGCCTTTTGTGGGCCCTTAAAAGGTCCTTTGGTAGGGCATTGCCCTAAAGTTATCAGCTCTTTTGCTGCAAAAAAAGCAAACACGCCCTAACAGTATACACCCCCTAACAGTATATATTCCTATTCTAATACCCATTTAAAAAAAAAACACCCCAAAATAAAAAACCTAATCTAGAATAAACTAACAATGGCCCTTAAAAGGGCCTTTGGTAGGGCATTGCCCTAAGTTAAATAGCTCTTTTACCTGAAAAAAAAATACAGACACCCACTAACATTACAAACCCCCACCCCCAAACCCACAAAATAAAAAAACTATTTAAAAAACCTAATCTACCTATTGCCCTGAAAAGGTCATTTGTATGGGCATTGCCCTTAAAATGGCATTTAGCTCTTTTGCTGCCCAAACCCTAATCTAAAATAAAAACCCACTCAAAAAACCCTTAAAAAAAAGCCTAACACTAACCCCCGATGGTCCACTTACAGTTTTTGAAGTCCCGCTTGAACGATCTTCATCCCAACAGTGAAGTTCCTCATCCAGGCAGCGAGAAGTCTTCATCCAGGTGGCCTCTTCAATCTTCATCCCGGCGGCAAAGTCCTTATCCAAACGGCAAGAAGTCTTCATCCAGGCGGCCTCTTCAATCTTCATCCAGGCGGCATCTTCTATCTTTATCCCGGCGGCGTGGAGAGGGTCCATCCTCAAGACATCCAGCATGGAGCATCCTCTTCCATACGGTCGCCGCAGTACACTAATCAATTTTTTTTCGCATTTATCTTGATTTACTTTATATCCTGATAATTGTTCAAAATTTTGTATTAATGAGTATAAAGGAGGAAGTGATAAAAGTGGCTTAGTGATAGATAGAATAACGTCATCCGCGAATAGTAATATCTTATAATTGTTTTCCTATTGGGATCCCTGTTATATCTTTATGATCTCTAATTCTAGCTGCTAAAGGCTCCATGCACAATGCAAATATTAGGGGCAAAAGAGGGCACCCCTGTCTGGTTCCGTTTCTAATTTTGATAGATTTAGATTAATACCCTGAAAGTTTTACAAACGCTTCAGGCTTAGAGTATATGGAATTCAATGCATCCTGAAATGGCCCTATTATCCCAAATTTAGTCATTACCGTGTGCATATTTTCCCTATTTATTCTATCAAATGCCTTCTCTGCATCCAGAGCAAGAAACAGAGAAGGCATTCCTTTTGTGGAGGTCCAATTTATGAGTTTTACTATTTTACGGACATTGTCTGGTGCTTCTCTATGTTTAATGAACCCCACCAGATCTGTGTGAATTAAGTTCATGATTGGTATGGTCAATCTGTTTAATATAATTTTAGTAAATAGCTTAAGGTCCTGGTTTATGAGGGATATAGGCCTATAATTTTTACAATATTGTCTATTTTTTCCCCGGCTTTGGAATTACTGATATTCTAGCTAAAAGCATCTCTGGGGGAATATCTTTTCCTTCCATAATGTGATTGAATAGTTTAACTCATTGTGTAATTATAGATGATTGGATGTCTTTGTGAAAATGTCCTGCATATCCATCAGGGCTTTATTCCTTTTTAAGTCCTTTATGGCTAAAGAGACTTCCTGCATAGTTATTGGGGCATTCATCATATCTCTTTCCTCTTGTGATAACTGATTAAGTGTAGTGACACCTAAGAATTCATCTAGTGTTCTAGTTGTGTTATGTTCTTATTGAGTAAGAGTTATCTCAAGGTTATAGAGTGTAGATTAATAGTCAGCAAATGTATTTGCTATGTGTAGAGGGTCATTAGTAGTTTCACCATTCGTTTGTTGTATTTGAGGAACTGTGGTGTTCCTGATGATGTCCTTCAATTTGTTAGCAAGCATTCTATCCCGTTTATTACTATATAAATAGTATTGTGAATCTACTAATTTAATTGAATTCAGTGCCTCTGTATTTAATAATTGATCAAATGCTTCGTTCTTGATTTTTAAAGATTTAGAGAGTCATGGCTTAGGTTGAATTAAAAGCTGAGAGCGCAAAGTCTTTGTTTCATCTTTTAAGGCTGCGATTTTGCTAATGTTTGCTTTTTTAATTTTACTGGATTCTGATATTAGTAATCCCCTAACATAAGCCTTAAGTGCTCCTCAGACGCATATTGGGTTAGAAATCGATCCTGCATTAAATGAAATAAATTCTCTAATTTGCTGGTGTATTTTTTGTTTTAAGATCTCATCTTTTAGTAGATTTGGGTGCAAGGGCCAAGATCTCGTTCTTTGTGGATTTCTTAAACCTTTAAGTGTTATTTCTATAATTGCATTGTCAGACCATGAACAATTAATAATATTTGCTGTATGGACTATGGGAAACAAAATTTGGCTAGTAAGTAGGTAATCAATTCTTGAATGTGTACAATGTGCCGTTGAAAAATATGTATAGTCTTGTTCTTGTTTATGTAATGCTCTCCAACGGTCAATAAGATTGTGGTCAAAAAGGAGGTCTTTAAGTAAGTGCTTTGTATAGGAAGTAAAATAATTATTACTCTTTTCTTTTCTGGTTCTGTCAAGCTTATCGTCTAGAGCCATGTTAAAGTCTCCTCCTATAATGGTTTTAAACCTTTTCCATTGTGTTAGATATTTACTGATATTGGAGATTAAAGGGGCCTGGTGCTCATTTGGTGCGTATATATTAACCAATAGAATGGGTGTGTTTTGTATTAGACCTCTCACTATCAAGAATCTTCCTCCTTTATCTCTTATCACCTCTTCCTCCTTAAAATTCAATGATGAATGGAGTAGTAAAGAGACACCACATTTCTTTTTGTTACTAATGGCATGATATTGAATAGGGTAAAGTTTGTCCCAGTATTTGGGTGTGCATTGGCATGTGAAGTGAGTTTTCTGAATCATTACAATATGGGCTTCCATAGCCTTATATTCAAGAATAGCCTTTTTCCATTTGATGTTAGAGTTTAGTCCTCTAACATTGTGGGAAATTACCTTAATATGCATTGGGGGAGATAAATCACAATATGGATATGGTGTATGCATTCTTACATCCTACTGGGTTTAGGGGCCTGTGAATGGGCTGTGATGCTCAGATATGCACTATAAACTACAGACCTGTGTGGGCATGTGACCCGAAAAAGTTTATAACACACTGTGACCTACACTGTAGTAGATGTGAGCAAATCTTCATTGCATGAAAAATATGATGTACCAAATAAAATAAAACATTAATAACCAGTATAAAACAGTTTAACAAAAACTTCTTAAACCATTTAGTTGCCTTTAGTGAAGGCAGATACATATCATTCAAATTGTCAAATCTAGCCCATATGGCTATGGAAGTGAACATGTACATGTTTTGGGGAGGACAAACGTGGGATGGAGGGTTAAGAGGAGGGTAAGAGAAGCGAAGGAGGGGGGTGAAGAGGTTATGCGGGGGATGGGCGTGGGGAGGAGAGATGAGGAGAAGTAGCTAGGTGGAAGATTTTATCTTATAACATCTACCATACCAACGTAATTAGAACATTTTCTTAGTATTTTATGGATATTTAGTTCATATTACCAATCTTTAGAGTTCGATCATATACTTTTGTTGTAGTCCTTTTCAGGTAGGTTAGGAATTCTTCTCATTGGAGGAATAGAGTCTAACATAAGTTAAAGTCCTCTTCAGGTAGGTGAGGAGTCTTCTATGCTGGAAGAATTAGATTCTGATACTGGACTTGTATTCTGCTTAGCTTTCTTAGGTCTACTATTTTTTCCTACTAGTGTCCAGTCTCGTTGAAACGTTTTCCTCTGTGGTTTTGGTGAAATTGGAGGGTTTGACATGTCTACATTGATGTGGAGGCGAGCAAGTAAGAAAATCCCTTCTTCCACTGTGGAGCAGGAGTATGTTGTACTCAAGTGTGTGAAGAGTAACTTAAATGGAAAGTTCCAGCGATATTTAATTTTTACTTTTATGAGAGCTTGTATCACTGGTTTCAACTCTCGTCTCTTTCTGAGCATTGTCGTTGAAAGATCTGTGTAGATCTGGATAGGGTGATTTTCAAAGCTTAGATTATGTAATGATCTGGCAGCTTTCATGATTGCTTCTTTAACGTGATAATAATGTCATTTTACAATAACATCTCTAGTTGGTGATTGGGATGGTTTGGCAAGTGCCCTGTGTACTCTATCCATTAATAGCATACTTCTGTCTACATCTGGAACTAACTGATGGAATAACTCAGTGATATCGTCTTGTAAATGTTTATATTCCTCTGGTAGGTTTCTGATACGCAGATTGGATCTACATGACCTATTTTCCAGGTCTTCAACATGCAACTCTAGATTTTTTTATATATGACCATTGCTCTTGAAGTGCTTGTTGGATATTCTAAATTTCCTCAGCAACATCATCGAGTTTTTCTTCTAATTTGGATGTTCTTCCTCCTATATCTTAAATATCTCTTTTGAGGTCTAACAACGCAGTTTTAAGTTCTTCCTGGAAGAGGACTTTAATTTGTGATAGCAGTTCTTTATTTGGCATCTCTATGGCTGTTTCTATATTTGTATTTGTGGGGGTTGCTGGAGAATCATTTGAAGTCGCTGTAATGTTTTTTTCCAAGGTTCATTGTTTCAATTGCGACTTAGACAGGCAATCTTTAACTGATTGATTCTTGTTCTTCATGATTGTTCCTTAGGGTGGTGATTACTCTTGTTTCTGTATATAGAGAACAATCTAAAGTTCTTGTTGCACTAGAAAGGATATAGGTATGTTGAAGTATGCTCACAGTATCTTCCACCTGCTGGACAGACAAGTATGTTCACATATATGCTTTAGTTTATCATTACGAGCTAGTTTGAACTATTTAACACGTTAGGTCATATTTTCCTTTCATTAGATATCTTAAGCCCTTTTTTATGACTCTGAATGTCTTTTTGGCAATGGGCTTATCATAGGTGGTGATCCAAGTATTCCAATTCTTTTAGTCTCTTACTAAGGGCGTCTTTAACTTGTGTCACCTTTGGTCTAATATGATGCAAGACATGGTTAAAGAGCAAAAAGATGTTATATAGGAAGAGCTTGAATCACTGTTGGAAATTTTAGTGAATTGTTTTACATTTCAGGGTTACAAGGTTGTTGTCTTTCTGTCAAATAACCTGTGATGATGTGAGGTGTCCCTAGTAGCTTTGACATCCAAAGTCTCAGCAGCTTTAATGAATATCTGTTCCAGAAAGATCCAAAGCCAATGTTCTAAGACAACTTGCTTTATTTTATGGGATTACTTCACTGATTTCTTTGTTATCAAAGACACCAGAGCAGAACCCCGCCTCTCCGGTGTTGTCTGAGCAATACTGATAAGATTTTTATATGGGTTATCTAATTAAATTGCTCAGTCAAATTATGGTCAGAAGATGTAGGTTTCCCACTGTGGCCCATCTAATATACCTCCGGTATAGTCAGGCCTGCATTCTATATTTATATGTTCCTCTCCTCCGGATCGATATCAGAAGGGCACTTTACTCTTAATATTTAATATGTTCCTTGTGTTGTGTCATTCCGTATCTTCAGCGTCCTGCTATGTATGCTATTTTCCTCCTCTTTAGGACTGTAATGCATATGACACACTGGTTATTTGTAGAAGGAAGTTCAATATGGCGTCTTTTCCCGCCGTTATTTCCCAGGCACCCCTATATCAATTTACCCCCAATACTGATTACAAGTATGTTATTGTCTCTGGCTTATTAGGGGTTACGGACCAGACAGTCTAATTTTGTCCCACTTGTAAGGTCTGTTGATAAGCTTTATTACCTGGATGGTGTCCAGTACTATCGCTCACCTACAAGACTCCATTGCATGGTCTCCTATCACTACCAGGCCCTTTGAGGCTCTCTGTGTAGGTATTGCTGGTCGCAGGCGAGAGCTACCCTCCGGTGACTCTCAAACTCTTACTATCTAGTCGGAACTAGTAAATTGCCGATGGAGCGGAGCCCCGACCCTCCACCGGCCTCCGTCTACTCACAAATCCTGCTGGAGTTGAAGTACTTCTCGTAAGTTTTATAAGAGCTGTACAGTCTCAGATCGATTCCCTATCAACGGCAAGGTTGAGTGTCCTGTAAACTTGCAAAAGTTTGGCCCTATAATAACCAAATATATGCCTTTATGTTTAAGCACAGACGGAGCTATACAAACACACGTCCATCTCCTTCAGCTGTTAGCTCTGCCCTCGGGTTAATAGGTAGTTTATGGGTGTTTAGTGCACTTTGTAGCAGTTTAGTTATGAGTTTTATGTAACAAATTTGTAGCATAAAACTCATAACTACTGCTTTTAGATTGGGCTATGGATCTTGTAGTTTTAGGGTGTAACGCAGGTTTTTTGCGTCACCGTAAAACTCGTAATGGCAGCACTATGGGAATCCCATGAAAAAACATAATTTTTACGAGTGCAGGACTGACGTTGCGTTACAGGCTAAAAGGCTTGTGGTAAACCTATACCGACAAGACTTTTAATGGCTGCAGGCTGCTTTAACTCTGAAAATGCCATATTTTCAGCGTTAAAAGACGAACGCACAACTCGTAATCTAGCTGACAGTGGGGTATAGAAGAGATAAGGTAATAAAATGTTAATTTTCCATTGTTCTCTCCAAGTATTGGTGAATGGTTTATGGACAGATATAAGATAAAGAAGCATGTGTATGTACACAATGTGATAAAGTAATGAGATCTGGGTTTATCTACAAGCTCAACCCATTTTATTGGGTTGTGGCTTCAAAACACAAAATCAGCTAATTCATATACACAAATAAATCTTAAAAAGCAAATCTCATACATGTTATACTCTGCAGTTGTTAAAAAAGTAATTAGAAACACGTTAAGGCAAAAACAATTTTATAGTATACTGTTCCTTTAAGCAAAGTTTTACTAGATATAAACTTTCTATAGGCTTCAGTTGCGCTCATTAAATCCTATCAACAACAGCATCTGAATATTTGTCAGAGATTTATTTAATAATCAAATTTATGAGCATAATAAATAATGTTGTGTTTATTGATGCCACTATCTTCATAGATGGACCACAGTTACCACAAACTAAAATCCAGATTGGCATCAGAGGGGGGAAAATGTTACCCCGTTTCTATGCCGATCTTTTTCAATCTGTACATTGATTGATCCTTTTTAATGCTAATAGGCAATGTGTGCAATTATCCTGTTGGACTCCAAAACCAGAGAGATATGTGTGTAAGTCTTTTTTAGGGATCTGTTGTTAGCATATAGTGGGCATGTGTGTTTGCTGGATATGGATTTGGCTAATATCTATAAGCGTAACTGCTTATTATTACTTTTAAATATTTATTGACTGAGCATGTATCTGGTGACATAGCTTCTTAATGTCATCCAATATGGAGGGAGGGTAATGTCATTCACCTAGATTACGAGTTTTGCGATAGAGGCTGTGCGGTGCTAACGAGCAGTTTATGCTCACCGCTCACTTACAGACAACGCTGGTATTACGGGTTTTTATAAACACGGCGTTAACCGCAAAAATGTGATCGTAGAGCAAAATTTTGCTCCACATCTGACCTCAATACCAGCGTTGCGTACGTTAGCGGTGAGCTGGCTGAACGTGCTTGTGCACGATTTCCTCCATAGGAATCAATTGGGGAGAGCCGGCTAAAAAAAAACCTAACACCTGCAAAAAAGGAGCTTAAAGCTCCTAACGCAGTCCCATTGATTCCTAAGGGGAAAATATATTTATGTCTACACCTAACACCCTAACATGAACCCTGAGTCTAAACACCCCTAATCTTACACTTATTAACCCCTAATCTGCCGCTCAGGACACCGCCGCCACCTACATTATACTTATGAACCCCTAATCTGCTGCCCCCAACATCGCCGACACCTACATTATATTTATTAACCCCTAATCTGCCGCTCCCAATGACGCTGCAACTATTAACTATTTAATAACTACCTAGCTAAAATAAATACAAAAGTACCTGTAAAATAAGACCTAACCTAAGTTACAATTACACCTAACACTACCACTGTAATTAAATTAATTCCCTTAAAAAAACAAAACACTAAATTACAGAAAATGATAAAAAAAATTACAAGATTTTGAAACTAATTACACCTAATCTAATCCACCTAACAAAATAAAAAAAGCCCTCCCAAAGTAAAAAAAGCCCTACCCTACACTAAATTACAAATAGCTCTTAAAAGGGCCTTTTGCGGGGCATTGCACCAAAGTAATCAGCTCTTTTACCTGTAAAAAAAAAATACAAATCCCCCCCAACATTAAAACCCACCACCCACACAACCAACCCTACTCTAAAACCCACCCAATCTCCCCTTAAAAAAACCTAACACTAACCCCCTGAAGATTACCCAACCGGGAGACGTCTTCATCCAACTGGGCAGAAGTGGTCCTCCAGACGGGCAGAAGTCTTCATCCAAGCCGGGCAGAAGTGGTCCTCCAGACCGGCAGAAGTCTTCATCCAGACAGCATCTTCTATCTTCATCCATCCGACACGGAGCGGGTCCATCTTCAAAACATACGACGCGGAGCATCCTCTTCTTTCCACTGCTACGACTGAATTAAGGTTCCTTTAAATGACACCCCTACTCTAAAACCCACCCAATACTCCCTTAAAAAAACTTAACACTAACCCCTTGAAGATCACCTTACCGAGAGAAGTCTTCACCCAACCGGACCGAAGTCCTCAACGAATCCGGCAGAAGTGGTCCTCCAGACGGGCAGAAGTGGTCCTCCAGACGGGCAGAAGAGGTCCTCCAGATGGGCAGAAGTCTTCATCCAGACGGCATCTTCTATCTTCATCCATCCGGCGCGGAGCGGCAACATCTTCAAGACATCCGACGCGGAGCATCCTCTTCTGGGGACGTCTTCTTGCTGAATGAAGGTACCTTTAAGTGATGTCATCCAAGATGGTGTCCCTTAGATTCCGATTGGCTGACAGAATTCTATCAGCCAATAGGAATTAAGGTAGAAAAAATCCTATTGGCTGATTGGATCAGCCTATAGGATTGAAGTTCAATCCTATTGGCTGATGCAATCAGCCAATAGGATTGAGCTGGCATTCTATTGGCTGTTCCAATCAGCCAATAGAATGCAAGCTCAATCCTATTGGCTGATTGCATCAGCCAATAGGATTTTTTCTACCTTAATTCCGATTGGCTGATAGAATTCTATCAGCCAATCAGAATTGAAGGGACGCCATCTTGGATGACGTCATTTAAAGGAACCTTCATTCAGTCATAGCCGTGGAAAGAAGAGGATGCTCCGCGTTGGATGTCTTGAAGATGGACCTGCTCTGCGCCGGATGGATGAAGATAGAAGATGCCGTCTGGATGAAAACTTCTGCCCGTCTGGAGGACCACTTCTGCCTGGCTTGGATGAAGACTTCTGCCCATCTGGAGGACCACTTCTGCCCGGTTGGATGAAGACGTCTCCCGGTAGGGTGATCTTCAGGGGGTTAGTGTTAGGGTTTTTTTAAGGGGGGATTGGGTGGGTTTTAGAGTAGGGTTGGTTGTGTGGGTGGTGGGTTTTAATGTTGGGGGGGGATTTGTATTTTTTTTACAGGTAAAAGAGCTGATTACTTTGGGGCAATGCCCCACAAAAGGCCCTTTTGAGGGCTATTTGTAATTTAGTGTAGGGTAGGGCTTTTTTATTTTCAGGGGGCTTTTTTATTTTGTTAGGGGGATTAGATTAGGTGTAATTAGTTTAAAAATCTTGTAATTTTTTTATTATTTTCTGTAATTTAGTGGGGGGGTTGTACTTTAGATAATTTAATTTAATTTAGGGAATTAATTTAATTATAGTGGTAGTGTTAGGTGTAATTGTAACTTAGGTTAGGTTTTATTTTTCAGGTACTTTTGTATTTATTTTAGCTAGGTAGTTATTAAATAGTTAATAACTATTTAATAACTATTCTACCTAGTTAAAATAAATACAAACTTGCCTGTAAAATAAAAATAAACCCTAAGCTAGATACAATGTAACTATTAGTTATATTGTAGCTAGCTTAGGGTTTATTTTACAGGTAAGTATTTAGTTTTAAATAGGAATAATTTAGTTAATGATAGTTATTTTATTTATATTTATTTAAATTATATTTAAGTTAGGGGGGGTTAGGATTAGACTTAGATTTAGGGGTTAATAACTTTAATATAGTCGTGGCGATGTTGGGGGCGGCAGATTAGGGGTTAATAAATGTAGGTAGGTGGCGGCAATGTTAGGGACGGCAGATTAGAGGTTAATAAAATTTAACTAGTGTTTGTGAGGCGGGAGTGCAGCGGTTTAGGGGTTAATATATTTATTATAGTGGCGGCGATGTCCGGTTCGGCTGATTAGGGGTCAAAAATATTTTTAAAGTATTTGCGATGTGGGGGGCCTCGGTTTAGGGGTTAATAGGTAGTTTATGAGTGTTAGTGTACTTTTTAGCACTTTAGTTATGAGTTTTATGTTACGGCGTTGTAGTGTAAAACTCTTAACTACTGACTTTTAAAAGCGGTACCAGTCTTGACAGGAGAGGGTCTACCGCTCTCTTTTTGGCAGACTCGTAATACCGGTGCTATGCAAATCCCATTGAAAAAATAGGATACGCAATTGACGTAAGTGGATTTGCGGTATTTCCGAGTCTGGCCAAAAAAGTGAGCAGTACACCTGTACCTGCAAGACTCGTAATACCAGTGGGCGTTAAAAAGCAGAGTTGGGACCAGCCAACGCTGCTTTTTAAGCCTAATGCAAGACGCGTAATCTAACCCATTGTGTTTTGTGCATTTATAAAACAATGTTACATTCAAAAATATTTTTTGTGTATTCATAAATAAGCTTTTTTGTCTGGGGGTTTATTAATTTATTTTATCTGTGAAATTCGATAAGTAAAAAATGGTCCTAAAAATGTGTTTTTATGAATCACAAGTTCTTATTGTGATCAGAGAAACGGGACTGGCACATGTTAAGAAAAAGACCATTTTTCACCAAGCCAGTAATGAAAAAATTCTTCTGATTAAACACTGAAAATGGCTGATTGTGATTGCATGGACATTGAAAAGGGCTCATTTGCAGCTGTTAAAGGGAAATAATACCCATATGCTAATTCACTTGAAAGTGATGCAGCATAACTGCAAGAAAAAAAGTCACCCGAACATCTGTGTGTAAAAGAGGAAGAAAATTTACGTCAAAATTTCTTCAGCTCACAACAGTAAGTGCTGTGTGAACAGATATACTGTAGCCGCATGTTGAGAAAAAAAAACAAAAAACATCAGCTTCATCAAAAGCTGATGTCCAGGCCCAGACTGACCATAGGCTATACCGGGCAAATGCCTGGTGGGCCGCCTGGTTGCCTTAGCTCTGCCACCATTACTACACACACAGACTACTGTATGGCTCTCGATCTGAATTTGCAATTAAACACTTAATGTAGTGAGCCAGGTGCACATCTGTGCATGTGTGCATACACGTAGGCCCTCTTGCCCCTAAAAGTTTATTGTACCAGTGCCTCAGTTATGTGAGTACACCATACAGGTGATGTCAGAAAGCGGTCCTTTTTTGTAAGAGCAACAGACCGGGCAGGACTTTGCATGTGCCATGTTACATGGTGTCAAGTAGAAAGCACACAGAGCCTCTACTCAGGCAAGCTCTCATCTTGGGGAAGGAAGAGTGGGAATCAGTTGAGGTGGAGTAGAAAGAAGGCAAGATGTTGCCATATTCATATCTTGCAGTGCTGCCATGTGTGTGTTGGGGTCACGAGGGGGTTGCGGGGGGTGCCGCGAAAGTCAGTCGGGCCAGACTGCTTCAGTGCCAGTCCAGACTGAGACAGTCACAGCAGGAAGTTTTGTGCCACAAATGCCTCTGTCTGGCCTATCTCACGACTCACCATATATATCTTAGTTATGCTAATGCATTCTTGTTCTGACAGTATATGAATTAGACTCTTGTACTCTGCTTTACATGATATGTATGTGCATTGAATCAGGATCTACATGGAATATGCTATTAACATTAATGTACTTTCATATATTTTGTGTGTTTTTATTTAATTGCTAAAATGTTGCCATTTCAATTGTCCCTTCCCCAAACTGGAGACTATGCCATGCACCTTTCTGCCATTCTGATAGACCAATCTAACCACTGATGTCACCTGTAATTGTTAATATAGTTATTGTCACCGTTATTTCACTATTATTATGATTGGTGTCCAGGGGCTAGTACTTGTCTGTCTAGGGGAGCTTACACTGTGCACTCTGAGGGCTAGATCAAATGCCACTTGTCAACTTAGCAACTGATCAAAGCCACAAATATGTTGTTACAGTCAGGTGCTAAGTTTGCAACCAACTGGTGTGTGATCTACCTTTTAGTGTTCTACATACAGCAATGTTAGTGCTGATATCACTGATTCACTGATATCACTGATTCACAAATGTACTGAACTGACCACTTTAATATTTAAATGGGAGAAACTTGTAATCAATAAGTACACATTCCAAGATCTGGGTAAATGTCACAATGAAAATATGGTGTGTGTGTGTGTGGTTGGGGGATAAGTAATTGGTAGCTGAAATATTTCTTAGATTAAAGGGACACTCTTAAAATTTCAAGTGCATGTGAGTGGGTGGGTGTATGTGTTGTGTGCATGCATGCGAGTGGGTATTTGTGTGGTGTGCGTGCATGTGAGTTAGTGGGTGTAAGTGTGGTGTGAGTGCATGTGAGTGAGTGGGTGTATGCGTGGTTTGTGTGCATGTAAGTGGGTGTATGTATGTGTGATGTGTGTGCATGTGTGTTGGTGTATGTGGGTTATGTGTGTGCATGTGAGTGGTTGTATGTGTGGTATGCGTGCATGTAAGTGTGTGTGTGTGTGATGTGCGTGCATGTGAGTGGGTCTATGAGTGTGTATGTGGGCTGTTGATTAAAAAATTGGGGGGGAGTGGGCTGCTTTTCCTGAAAATGTCCGGGCCTATTTTTGGTCCCTGTCTGGCCCTGCTGATGTCACACTTTGCTTTACTGTGATCTCATGAGATTTCCCTGAAATCTCACAAGATTTCATAGTAAACTTTCAAGTGCTTCAATATTTGGGTATCATGCCCCTTTAATGTGCTGATAATTGTCAAACAATAGCTTGTTTTATCTTATTTTCTATTCCATCTATGGCAGAAAGGAAGATTAAACTGTGATCCAACATTTGAGTTAGAAGAAATGATTTTAGAGTCAAAACCACTGCACAAAAAGAAAAAGAGACTTGCCAAGTATAAATCAAAGGATGCATCAAAAGAAAGCTGTCCTCTGGTAAGTTCATGCTTTTTATAAATACAGAGCAATTGAGCAAATACATGTTATTTGAACTATAACAAAATACATTTTATCAGATGTCATTTCCAAACAAGAAGAAGCCCTCAATAATTAAAGGGACAGTCTACACCTTAGTCATCTTAAAGTCTTACCTTAGATTGAGCTGCAAGTAGCCTCCTGCACCCTTTCTATATCATTCAGCAGGAATGGTAAAGAAGTTATTTTAAAATGAATTTCGTTGCTGGCCACTTTGAAATGGCTGCCAAGCTCCGCCCACTTATATTACATGTCCATGGTAAAGCATGGCGAATAATTAGTATGGCCGACATCGCTCTAGCAAAACATATACTTTTAATGAATATTGCGAACGCACTAACTTGCGTGCATATTACAAATTGAATGTTATAGTTTGTGCTCAAGTGAAAGCCTAAAATGAGCTAGAAGTAAAGTGTTAGGGTTAAAAGTAAAATCATAAAACACTTCAAAAACACATTAACATAAATTATTACTCTCATTTATACATTTTGTTTTACACAAATATATCATTTTAATATTAATAAAAAAGTTTTTAAAAGGGTTAAAACATGATTGGGTATATAGCAAGGTGTTTGACTGGAAAGTGCTCCAATGTATACATATATATGTTATGGGTAAAGTGAGATATTGGATAATACTAGGATTATCCGGATAAAATGGATATTACCTAAGCTGCTGTGGTTAAAGCCCGATGTATGATGATAAATCCCCTCAGAGTCATCGAGTTACTGCATTAAACATATATAGCATGCACTGTAATTCCCCCATCTTCACTATCATTTTGCCTCCACCTGGGGGGTTCAAGGTTTACTTGGGGTGGATGCCAAAGGATCGGCAGGGCACCTTCCTAGAAACCCCCCAGGCAGAGGCAAAAGAGAAAGTGTAGATGGGGGAATTACAGTACATCGGGCTTTACCCACAGCCTCTTGGGTAATGTCCGTTTTACCAGGGTAATCCTAGAATTACCCAGATTTCTTACTTTAACCATAACATATACTGTATATATGTCTAAATATGTGTATGTGTGTGTACATATGTGTATACATATGCATTTATATGTTTAGATATGTATGTGCACACATACATACAGATATACACATACAAACACATGTATACCATATATATAATTTTATATATATATATATATGTATATATATATGTGTATATATATATATAATATACATACATACACTTTAGAGCCCTTCCCAGTCAAATACCTTTAAAAAAGAAATATCACTTTAATTGTTAATGTGTTTTCATGTGTTTTGAATAGAAATGCTTATACATTCCCTATGTTCTTCACTAAGAAAAAAAAGTTCTTAATTTTTTTAAATAAATATTTCTCTATATATCTGCATATGCATTATATATCTATATATATTGGTATATATTCATATATAGGTATATACAAATATATATACAGATATATAGAGGAAAAAAAAAAAATATATATATATAGAATATAATATATGAAGAACATTTTCTTCAATGTGAAGAACATAGGAAAGTTAAAGGGATATGAAACCCCATTTTTTTCTTTCATGATTCAGATAGAGCATGCAATTTTAAGGAACTTTCTAATGTACTCCTATTATCAATTTTTCTTTGTTCACTTGGTATCTTTATTTGAAAATGCAGGAATTTAAGCTTAGGAGCTATTTTTTGTTTCAGCTCCCTGGGTAGTGCTTGCTGATTGGTGGCTAAGGAAGCGCTACCCAAGTGCTGAACCAAAAATGGGCCGGCTCCTAAGCTTACATTCATGCTTTTCAAATAAACATACCAAGAGAACAAATAAAAATTGATAATAGGAATAAATTAGAACGTTGATTAAAATTACATGCTCTATCTGAATCATGAAAGAAAAAATGTGGGTTTGATATCCCTTTAAGTATTCCTAACTCATGTTAGAGTTTAGCTCAGCGTTGAATTAGTGAGAGATCAATAACTAATTTTTTTTTAAGCACATGCCCCTTTGGGAAGAAGGAGTTAGTGTGGTGATGATATCCAAAGTCCTAAAGTTATCACATTTCGTTCCTTTGCTTTCGTGATAACTTTTTACTTTTAACTTGTTATACATGCTCTAATGCAGCCGTGCTAAAAAACAATTTCAACACTGTTAGCGCATGAGCGTAAAAAAACATTTAGTGCACCACTTGTTTGGATCGGCAATGCTGTTATGTGTAAACTGATTCCGTATAACTAGGTGTGCTATTTTCTGTAATGTGCATTGTCATTAACAATCTTTACCTGTTTTACAGAATGGACATCTCCAGCAGTGTTTAGAAACAGTGAGGAAAGAATTTATTATATTCAACAGAGAAAAGTGAGTATATTGATCAACTACCTACATACACTGAATACTGAAAATTTGGAAGGCTAAATAATGATTGTTGATAGGTGGAAACATCTTGTTGGCATACCTTGTACATTCCTTGTGTGAATCTTTATTTAAAGGGACATAAAAGGTCTTTAGTATGGGACTGCACCACAGAGCAGCAGCTGCTAAAATGTAGATTTAATAAATAAATAAGAAACTGTGAATGGCATCACATGCATGAAAAGAGTGCCAATCTGACCTATAACACAGATACCAACTAGTAAGAATGTTCTACAAAGTGTATACATACAATTAGTGCCCACACATGCACCAGGCGAGTGCACTTGGAACCAATATAGCTTTACAAATAAAGTTAAAATAGAATTGTATGTAATGCACTTTGTATTGCATGTGATGGGGCTTAATAGAGCATACTACTAACTTCCATGTCCCTTTAAAGGCAAAAATAAATATTCATTGTTTAGATACAGCATGCAATTTTATTTTTATTTTTTTAAAAGTTTAATTTTCTTTGTATCTTTTTATTGAAGAGGAAACCTATGTAGGCTTTTACGAGCTCAGGAGAGTGAATATGTCTTACCATAGGGGGGCACAGCACTAGTAGGCAAGGAGAGGAAGATAATTCTAGCAGGCCAGGCCCCTCCAATAGTGATGATCGTATACCTGTACTTTGGACTAAATAAACTAACGGTTTCACTTATTTGAAGCACTGTTATTTGGAACCACTGTTTTCCATTGTAGCAAACACTGCTGCTAAAGAGTGCTGCATGCTATATGTTGTTGTTTTTTGTTATTCACAATTGCATACTTTGTCTAGCTTGCATGTCAAAATATGGAGTCTGGGGTTAAAAAGATTCTCTGCATTGGGAAAATGTAGATACTGAAATGTCAAACATAAAATTACAAGTCATTATTGTTCACAATCAATCAGGCAAGTGTAAAGTCAAGTGTAAAATGATAAAAACAAATGTGTCAATGTCAAGACAAAGTCCAGCAAATATTTGAGTGCAATACAAAAGGAAAACATAATGTCTGATTGAGGAAAACATAATATCATTCATTATCAAAACAAGAGGGATGGGAGTGTTTTTTCCCATCAAAACAACTAGCCATTCTTGGAATTCAGATCAGCCCGAAATAGACAAAGGCAAATATCTGATCACAATCATTCCAAATCTAGCACAGCCAAGTTTGGTAACTCCCTCAAAATGCAAGCTTCTTTTCCCCACAACTACACCAATAATGACTCAAAATCACCCAAAAAATGAATCAATACCCAACAAAATGCAACTGCTTTCAAGGCTGCCCAGCCTAAACCACCATCTGAACAGGCCCCTCATCCTCATTTCGCTGGTCCAGTATTCTCTCTTCTCCTGTAACCTTTGTCTCTATATGTCTCAAATGTCAATGTCTTGTAGATATGTTTATTCATGTTTTACATTTAATTGATATTAATGCTATGTTCAGTATTTTTTTTTAATTATTTTGCTCAATTCAATCATCTTAAAAAAGGCCATCTCCGTGGTTGACATAGGCAGCATCATCTTGTTTTTTGGATCTGAGCATGGGCACTCTTGTAAAAGGAGTGTTGGGATCCAAATTTAACAAGATTGGAATCAAGAACATGACTGGATGTATTAATTCTTCACTAAACTAATATAAGGTCACATGTATGCAAAGAACAATTTTATAATTAACATTTTTAAAACATCCAATTTCCAAAAAAATCCAATTGTAAATGAGTGTACTGTGGATACCATTTTAGTTCTGTAAACCCATCATAGTTTAAAAGTGTGATTTGACCAATATTTTTAACTTTTTATTAAACCAGGGAATTATTGTGTTTATTAACATGTTCATGTGTGAAAAATTAAATATTAAACCAAAATTTCAAATACTGCATTAAAAGATATTAGACATATTAACTGGCCTTGCCACCAGCCATACCTTGGCTTATAGTATTTAATAATTTTTTTATATATTAATTAATATGATTTTTCCTGTTATACCTATGATTATAGCTCTGCAGAATGTGGTGGTGCACTACAAATAGCTGAAAATAATAAGAATAGTATGTACCTAATTAAAGTGTTTTTATTAATTCAAACTGGCTTTTCTAATGGATTCTATATGAAACATATCAAAAATGTAAATAAAACAGAAACCTAATTTCTAGGAAACGATTCATGGTCTTGGTCGAAACAAGGCAAACAAAAGTGTACACAATCCTTCTTGTTTGATATAGTAGTCAAACACACAATATGACAATACTTTTTACTGATAACAAATGTGCCTGGCATAAAGTAAAACATTTTATACTGAAAAGCCTTGTAAAGAGGCAATAATTTACGCCATATCAAAATGAAACACATACCGCTAGATTTGGAGTTTTGTCGGTAACGACCCGAAAAACTAACACCGGCTTTTTTCTGGCCGCACCATAAAAATAACTCTGGTATTGAGAGTCCACATAAAGGCTGCGTTAGGCTCCAAAAAAGGAGCGTAGAGCATATTTAACGCAGCTTCAACTCTCGATACCAGAGTTGCTTACGGACGCGGCCAGCCTAAAAAACGTGCTCGTGCACGATTCCCCCATAGGAAACAATGGGGCTGTTTGAGCTGGAAAAAAACCTAACACCTGCAAAAAAGCCGCGTTCAGCTCCTAACGCAGCCCCATTGTTTGCTATGCGGTAACCCTTCCTACGTCTGCACTTAACACTCTAACATGTACCCCTAACCTAAACACCCCTAACCTTACACTTATTAACCCCTAATCTGCCGCCCCCGCTATCGCTGACCCCTGCATATTATTATTAACCCCTAATCTGCCGCTCCGTAAACCGCCGCTACTTACATTATCCCTATGTACCCCTAATCTGCTGCCCTAACATCGCCGACCCCTATATTATATTTATTAACCCCTAATCTGCCCCCCACAACGTCGCCTCCACCTGCCTACACTTATTAACCCCTAATCTGCCGACCGGACCTGAGCGATACTATAATAAAGTTATTAACCCCTAATCCGCATCACTAACCCTATCATAAATAGTATTAACCCCTAATCTACCCTCCCTAACATCGCCGACACCTAACTTCAATTATTAACCCCTAATCTGCCGACCGAATCTCGCCGCTATTCTAATAAATGTATTAACCCCTAAAGCTAAGTCTAACCCTAATACTAACACCCCCCTAAGTTAAATATAATTTAAATCTAATGAAATTAATTAACTCTTATTAAATAAATTATTCCTATTTAAAGCTAAATACTTACCTGTAAAATAAATCCTAATATAGCTACAATATAAATTATAATTATATTATAGCTATTTTAGGATTAATATTTATTTTACAGGTAACTTTGTATTTATTTTAACCATGTACAATAGCTATTAAATAGTTAAGAACTATTTAATAGCTAAAATAGTTAAAATAATTACAAATTTACCTGTAAAAGAAATCCTAACCTAAGTTACAAATAAACCTAACACTAGACTATCAATAAATTAATTAAATAAACTACCTACAATTACCTACAATTAACCTAACACTACACTATCAATAAATTAATTAAATACAATTGCTACAAATAAATAAACTAGCTAAAGTACAAAAAATAAAAAAGAACTAAGTTACAAAAAATAAAAAAATATTTACAAACATAAGAAAAATATTACAACAATTTTAAACTAATTACACCTACTCTAAGCCCCCTAATAAAATAACAAAGCCCCCCAAAATAAAAAAATGCCCTACCCTATTCTAAATGACTAAAGTTCAAAGCTCTTTTACCTTACCAGCCCTGAACAGGGCCCTTTGCGGGGCATGCCCCAAGAAATACAGCTCTTTTGCCTGTAAAAAAAACCATACAATACCCCCCCCCCAACATTACAACCCACATACCCCTAATCTAACCCAAACCCCCCTTAAATAAACCTAACACTAAGCCCCTGAAGATCTTCCTACCTTATCTTCACCATACCAGGTTCACCGATCCATCCTGAAGAGCTCCTCCGATGTCCTGATCCAAGCCCAAGCGGGGGGCTGAAGAGGTCCATGATCCGGCTGAAGTCTTCATCCAAGCGGGGCAGAAGAGGTCTTCCATCCGATTGAAGTCTTCATCCAAGCGGCATCCATCCGGAGCGAAGCGGCAGAATCCTGAAGACCTCCACCGCGGAACATCCATCCTGGCCGACGACTGAACGACGAATGACGGTTCCTTTAAATGACGTCATCCAAGATGGCGTCCCTCGAATTCCGATTGGCTGATAGGATTCTATCAGCCAATCGGAATTAAGGTAGGAATATTCTGATTGGCTGATGGAATCAGCCAATCAGAATCAAGTTCAATCCGATTGGCTGATCCAATCAGCCAATCAGATTGAGCTTGCATTCTATTGGCTGATCGGAACAGCCAATAGAATGCGAGCTCAATCTGATTGGCTGATTGGATCAGCCAATCGGATTGAACTTGATTCTGATTGGCTGATTCCATCAGCCAATCAGAATATTCCTACCTTAATTCCGATTGGCTGATAGAATCCTATCAGCCAATAGGAATTCGAGGGACGCCATCTTGGATGACGTCATTTAAAGGAACCGTCATTCGTCGTTCAGTCGTCGGCCAGGATGGATGTTCCGCGGTGGAGGTCTTCAGGATGCTGCCGCTTCGCTCCGGATGGATGCCGCTTGGATGAAGACTTCAATCGGATGGAAGACCTTTTCTGCCCCGCTTGGATGAAGACTTCAGCCGGATCATGGACCTCTTCAGCCCCCCGCTTGGGCTTGGATCAGGACATCGGAGGAGCTCTTCAGGACGGATCGGTGAACCTGGTATGGTGAAGATAAGGTAGGAAGATCTTCAGGGGCTTAGTGTTAGGTTTATTTAAGGGGGGTTTGGGTTAGATTAGGGGTATGTGGTTGTGGGTTGTAATGTTGGGGGAGGGGTATTGTATGTTTTTTTTTACAGGCAAAAGAGCTGTATTTCTTGGGACATGCCCCGCAAAGGGCCCTGTTCAGGGCTGGTAAGGTAAAAGAGCTTTGAACTTTAGTCATTTAGAATAGGGTAGGGCATTTTTTTATTTTGGGGGGCTTTGTTATTTTATTAGGGGGCTTAGAGTAGGTGTAATTAGTTTAAAATTGTTGTAATATTTTTCTTATGTTTGTAAATATTTTTTTATTTTTTGTAACTTAGTTCTTTTTTATTTTTTGTACTTTAGCTAGTTTATTTAATTGTATTTATTTGCAGCAATTGTATTTAATTAATTTATTGATAGTGTAGTGTTAGGTTAATTGTAGGTAATTGTAGGTAGTTTATTTAATTAATTTATTGATAGTCTAGTGTTAGGTTTATTTGTAACTTAGGTTAGGATTTCTTTTACAGGTAAATTTGTAATTCGGCAGATTAGGGGTTAAAAAAAAATTTTCGAGTGTCGGCGATGTGGGGGGACCTCGGTTTAGGGGTACATAGGTAGTTTATGGGTGTTAGTGTACTTTAGAGCACAGTAGTTAAGAGCTTTATAAACCGGCGTTAGCCCAGAAAGCTCTTAACTACTGACTTTTTTCCTGCGGCTGGAGTTTTGTCGTTAGATGTCTAACGCTCACTTCAGAAACGACTCTAAATACCGGAGTTATAAAAATCCCATTGAAAAGATAGGATACGCAATTTACGTAAGGGGATCTGCGGTATGGAAAAGTCGCGGCTGAAAAGTGAGCGTTAGACCCTATTTTGAGTGACTCCAAATACCGGCGGTAGCCTAAAACCAGCGTTAGGAGCCTCTAACGCTGGTTTTCACGGCTACCGCCAAACTCCAAATCTAGGCCATAGAAAGCAGCTGTCTGGGGAGTTGTGCATTAACTTTTATTGTTAAAAGAAGAATTCTATGGTCAGGGGAGGAAGTTGGATTTTGTTTTAGAGCTGATTTTTGTGTGATGGATTCTAGCAAATGCAACACTTTATATGCCTAAATTAGTATTGAAATATTCTAATTCTTTTTTATTTTTCTGCCCAGGCTTAGAAAGCTACCAGAACAATGTGGAAAATCAGCAAACACAGAAAGCAAAGCACATATCCCCGTGAACACAAAACTACAAGATGGACTCAACACAAACAACAACATACTAGTACAAGGTTGCCCAAGGGGCTGTAGTACCTAGTTATGGAAATAAAGTGTGAACTATATATGGACTTATTAAGGATCTTTTTTGCATGCCTTCACTTACTACCATAAACTGCTATTCACGATGTGAATTATTAAAAAAAAATGCCCAAGCACAGTTTATGAATAGAACTTTTTTTCACATGGCACAAAATTACTTTTGAAATTTCTCTGCAAGCATCAACATTTTATTAAGTTCTAAACTTGGCTAAAATATTTTTACAATGTCCTGGAAAAGAACTTGAATATAAATTTTTATTATACATGTTCTTGTTTATATTTGTTTATCTTCTTAATTGTAATATGTTGGACCAAGGATTTATTAAAAAAAAAAAAAAACAGGATTGTCATTTAGTTTGCAATGTTAACTGTCAATTTATGTATAAAATTAGATTTTAAAGGTATCTGTGATGACTTTTTCATGTAATATCAACATATATTGAATCTGATTTTATAAAGTAATGTCAACATTCATTGAATTGATACATGTATTGAATCTATAAACCCTTGAATACCCTATATGAGCAAAGAACAACTTAGAAATATTTGCTATGATAATTTGTCCTTTATATACAGAAAAACAATGAAAACCACTAGAAAATGGTGTGCTTATCTTCCTGAAAAGCACATTTTAATCAAGTTTTGAATTTAAAAAAGACAATTTCACTTATGACTGGAGGGCCAGGGCATTAGACCTAGCTCCACTCCATGATAATATCCTGTGGCGGCTCTTGAGTACTGTATGTATAATATTGTTACATTGTGGAAAACACTGCCGTCATATAGAGCTCAATACAGGTTCATGCTCCTGAGCCTACTTCTGTATGTTTTCATGGAAAGCAACAAAGGTTTAACAAACGATACCATGGAAAAGAAGTGAATAAAATAAAGAAATGAATTGGATTTTTTTTAATTATACACTTATTCTGAAGTATGAATGTTTAATTCTGACTTCCTTGTCCCTTACATAATTAAACTTTCATTCTATTCACTAAAATATCTTTGAACAGAGCAGCCGTCCCTAATTAGTCTAGACCAGCGTTTTCCAATTCCAGTCACCACGACTCTCGTTTAGATTTTTTGATATCTGAACTAGAGCACAGGAGAAATAATCAGCTGACTAGGGCACAGGAGAAATAATCAGCTGACCAGTAACCTTGGTAATTAAACTGCTGTCACCTATCAGCTGATTACTTCACCTGTGCTGTACTTCATATATCATGAAAATCTGGCCTGTTAATGATCCTGAGGACTGGAGTTGATAAACACCAGTCTAGATAGGCATTGCCCCTTATTTTTAAGATGTATTTTATTCTTAGTAAATTGCTTGGAGACTAAAGTTTTTTTTTATCATTTTATCACATAGTAATCCTTAAAAAAAACAAGTACAATAGAATATGAAATGAAGAAACTACTTTTTTAACCCATACCTTATAAGCTTTGATGGGTAAACCAAGGTGTTCAGGAACTCAGAAACAATTTGAACGTTATCTTTAGGGTTTCATTTACACCATAAATATAATAAGTGTGCATTTCAACAACTAAGGTTACCAATAAATATTTATTACAAATTCATTTTACAAATATTTAATGATTTTTCTTTTGTTTTCTTTCATATGTGCCATATGTTTTGCTACATTTTATACAATAATAATGTAAATGATACGTCACTGTTATGTGTTTTGATGTTTTCTTTATGTAGAACCAGTCAATGCGGGATATGGTTCTTTGTGTAATCTAATATGTGTGTGTACTGTATTTGCCTAATGATAACTTCTTTCTACATTTCTGTCTACTATAATTGTACTGTTAGCAATCACACACCAATACTGTGACTTGACATTGTAAATTACTCCTACAATGTGCTCATAATATTGAGCTGTTCGCAGTTTGTTTACACGTGTTATGCACTATGATAACCAATACATTTTCCTGCCAATACAGTCTTGTATTTAAATCTGCATCATAATTTTTTTTTGATTCCAATGTTTTAAATTAAATTACATTTCTTATATTTTTTTAAATATTCTATGTTTTTTAGGTTTATTTTGTACAAAATACTTTTCTTTAAATTTCAAGGTATTTTTAAATTGTTTCATTAATTATTTACCTCATTTTAATGCTAAGTATTATCACCAGTATAACACAATGTAATTGCTTTTTTTTGTTAAACTACATTAGATCTGTGTGTATTACAAAATATGTATGGAAGAAAAAGCACAATGTATACAGGAATACATTAGTCTAATGTTTTGGTTTAATAAATGGTTTATTGCTCACTTATGGCTGTTTTTTTATCTATTTATTTAATCTTTTTTAAAGTAATGGAAAGTAATATATCCACATGTCATGCATAAATATTATAACAGATACATCATAAAATACCATTTTCAAGTATTCTAACAATTATTTATGTGAAGCATTTTTTATATTGATGAAGGTGTAGGTAAAATGCCCAGAATCACATACTATTTTAGATATAGAGGGCCAGATTACAACTGGAGCACAAATTAACTCTCCATCTCGAGCGTTAACTGTGCTAAATTTAAGCTTTTTGTGGTCATCGGGTTACACTCGTTTTATCGGGTAGATTCATCAAGCAGCGGATGCTGCAATCTACCCCTGAAGATTCAGGTCCGCCGGAAACATAGCTCATTAACTCATCCACCACTTGATAAATCGGCCCTTGATAAATCGGCCCCTATGAGTTAAAAGTAAACTGTTTTCACTCACACACAAAAAGGACAAAAAGACGAAGTTAGAATATTGCATGCGTGTTCACCTATTTCCACATAGAAGACAATAGGGGGAAAAAGGGGGGGACTTAGCACCCCACTTTTGCACAAACACAATTACATATTCTCATGTGCACTAACCTGATATATATTCACATTCAAATTCAAATGTTCTTCACATACAAGAATATGTTCTATTTATTCATAAAGAAATATATCTACATATATCTGATGGTTTTTGGTACAATATATATCCATACCTATATATCTATATAATTATATATAGGTATAGATATATACACATATATATAAGAATATCTATTTATAAATACTTAGAACATATTCTGCTATGTGTAGAACATTGGAATTTCAAATATTTACAGTAAATATACAGTATAACACTTTATTAAATATGAATATTGAGCAAAATCCTAAAAAAAAAAAAAGTTAACTGCAAATGTACTTATACATTTTTTTATGTCTATATATTTCTGTAAATACATATCAAAATAACAAGAGTATTGCATTGAGCAATGATACTTTTTTATTGGACTAACTATACATTTATAAGATGACAAGCTTTCGGAAGAGTGTCTTCCTTTTTCAAGTCTGAAGCCAAGCAATACTGACCAATTTGATGAAATTTACAGATTATATCTTAAAACATAGGCTAAAAAGACAAAGTGTTACAGAGGTCTGAATGCAGGGGGAGGAGGGATGTCGTAAAAATCATGATGGGGGTTTAGGAGACAGGCAGATAGTGTCAGTAAAAGATAACAGGCAGGGGAAATATATGGTTATACACAAAGCATATACTGACAAAGTTATATATCAACATAGAATCAATATAAATAAAGATGGGAAATTAGGTATACAGGGGAAAATAAGATAGTCAAAAAAGGAGAAAGGAAAGAAAGTAAAAAATAGGGAATAATAACAATGACAAAAGTGTTGACATAGGCTTATCTGTGTATTTATGTATAGAGAGTGTGGAATATATAATGTAATTGACTACAGTATATGAAAATACATTAAAAAAAAATTGATAATGGGTTAAGAAACCAGAGTCCACATTTAGTCCAGAATTTAGCAAGTTGAAGTGCATTATCATTTTTATTTCAAAGGTTTTTCTTTCCATGGTGTTTTTGAAGTTGCCTCTGAGAATCTTGATTTTGAGGTTTTGGATGGAGTGGTCAGGTTGGGTGAAATGGTGACCAACAGGGGTACAGTATTTTGTTTCACAGTGGTTTTTGATTGAGTGTCTGTGTAAGTTAATCAGAAGGTGCAGTTTTTGGCTTGTTTCTCCAATATAACATCCCACTTCATATAATGTATCATGTATACCACATTTGCAGATATACATGAATATGCCCCTTTAATGTTATAGGATTTACTCTTGTGATTAGCTGTGCTGCTTTCACAAATATGTTGACATAGTTTGCAGAGAGCTTTGTTGCAGCGCTTGGTTCCATTCTGGGTGTTCATTTTATCAAGGGGTAGCTTTCTGTGGACCAGTTTCTGTTTTAGGTTGGGTGGTTGTCTGAGTGCCAGGATAGGGGGTTTTGGAAAGACTTTTTGAGTATGGTATCCTCTAAGAGTAGTGGCTGTAAGTCTTTTATGATTTTTCGTATTCCTTCTACAGCAGGGTTATATTTGACAACTAGTGGGATACGCAATATGTTTTTCTTCTCCCTGTATTGTAGCAAGTGTTCACGTGGGGTATTAAGGGCAGAGTTAATTTGTTTGTTTATAACCTTTGTTTTGTAAACTTTTTCTCTAAATGATTGGGACAGTGTGATGAGGTGTTTGTCACGGTCCTTGGTGTCTGAGCAAATTCTGTGATATCTGGTGGCCTGACTATAGATTATGGATTTTTTAATGTGATTGGGGTGGGAGCTGGAGCTGTGGAGGTAGCTGCATCTATCTGTTGGTTTCCTGTATACGGAAGAGTGTAATTTGCCATTTGTGATGGATATTGTTGTATCCAGGAAGCTGACACAGTCTCTAGAGAAGTCCATTTTAAACTTGATTGATGCATGAAATAGATTAAATGATTTATGAAAATGTTCTAGGTTTTTTTCTCCTTCTGTCCATATGATGAAAATATCATCTATATAGCGAAAGTATTTGAAGGGTTTGTGAGGATGAGTAGCTAGGAATCTCTGTTTTTAAATCAGCCATGAAGAGGTTTGCGTACTGTGGTGCCATTTTGGTGCCCATTGCTGTTCGCATGGTTTGTAAATAGATGGAGTTATTGAAGATGAAATAATTGTGGGTGAGTATAAATTCTGTAAGTTTACTGACTGTAGAAGCACTATATGTCTGGTTAGAGCTGTCTCAGGGAAGAAAGTTTAAGCAGGCATCAATACCATCTTTATGTGAAATATTGCTGTACAGGGATTCCACATCCATTGTCACAAGTATAGTATCCTCTGGCAATTCTGTTATCTGGCTGATTTTGTTAACAAAATCAGTGGTGTCTTTTATGAAGCTAGTGGTGTTAATAACTAAGGGCTTAAGAATATTCTCCACTAGGCCCAATATTTGCTCAGTCAGAGTGTCCATGCCAGTTATTATTGATCTCCCTGGGTTCCCTGGTTTGTGAATATTTGGGAGCATGTAGAATGTCCCTATGCTAGGGTTAGAGGGCACCAGTTTATATTGCGTGTGTTTAGGTAATGTTTTTATTAGTTTTCTAAGTTGCTAAGTGTATTCCTGGGTGGGGTCCTTTTCCAGTTTATTGTAATAAGTTTGATCTGATAATTGTCTATTTCCCTCTGTGATGTAGTCCTGTGTATTCATGATCACCACTGTTCCTCCCTTATCCGCAGGCTTAATGGTAATATTTTCATTGTTTTTTAAGTTTTTTATAGGGCTTTTTTTTCTATATGTGAGAGGTTATACATTATTTTTTTCTGCTGTGTGTTAAGCAGGGATGCTGTTCTCAACCGGAAGCTTTCAATAGAGCTGTCCAATTTTGTGTTGCGTCCTGGTGCAGGTGTGAAGATTGTGTTCTTTTTGCTTCCATTGTAGTCCTCCATAGTGCTGGTATTTTCTTTGTCATAAAAATTTTTTTAGGTGCAATCTCCTGAAGAATTCTTCTAAGTCTGAGTACAGTTGTATGTTGTCTAGATTTGTAGTTGGACAGAATGATAATCCTTTAGACAGTACTGATATCTCTGGTTCTGATAGGTGGTATTTTGAAAGGTTCACAATCCCTGAGTTTTCTGTATGGATTTCTTGGTTGGTGACAGTTTGTGTTTTGAATGAGGTGCTGTTATTGTCAGTGGATGTTTGGTCATTTGTTGTAGTTTATCTTTCACCTGGAGCTCTATTTTCTTGCATTTGGTGTTTGCTTTTGTTTTGTGACAGGCATGCAAGTTTCATCTTTTTCTACTTGATAAAATGCTGTTCTTGTGTTTTGTAGAAGTGTTGCATTTCTTTTTTAATTTCTTTATTAAATCCATTATTTTCTTGTAGTTTTTGCAGTAGAAGCTGCTTTTGGTCTTTTATGTTTTGCTTTTTGCTGTATAGTTGATGAATTAGGTTGTACCTCAGTCTCTCACTGGTACGTCTGCAAAGTTTTTCAGCATACTCAGAGTTATGAGTTATCACATTAAAAAATCCATAATCTACCGTCAGGCCACCAGATATCACAGAATTTGCTCAGACACCAAAGACCGTGACAAACACCTCATCACACTGTCCCAATCATTCAGAGAAAAAGGTTACAAAACAAGTGTTATAAACAAACAAATTAACTCTGCCCTTAATACCCCACGTGAACACTTGCTACAATACAGGGAGAAGAAAAACATATTGCGTATTCCACTAGTTGTCAAATATAACCCTGCTGTAGAAGGAATACGAAAAATCATAAAATACTTACAGCCACTACTCTTAAACTGATCCACAGAAAGCTACCCCTTGATAAACACCCAGATATGTCAACACGTTTGTGAAAGCAGCACAGCTAATCACAAGAGTAAATCCTATAACATTAAAGGGGCATATTCATGTATATCTGCACATGTGGTATACAGGTGAAACTCGAAAAATTAGAATATCGTGCAAAAGTTCATTTATTTTACTAATGCAACTTAAAAGGTGAAACTAATATATGAGATAGACTCATTACATGCAAAGAAAGATAGTTCAAGCCGTGATTTGTCATAATTGTGATGATTATGGCTTAAATTAATACTTTATTTATATGGCACTTTATATTATCAAGTTTTAAATGTATATTGTATGTATTTGCCAATGAGTCAGGTCTGCGTATTTCCATTTGCAATCTAACAGTTTCAGCATGGAAATCATGTTTATGGGAGATTTTTCAAAATTTTTGTGGGCTAACTAGGCTTGCGATGACGGCTACTGTTTATTGCATCATATTTGGCGCAAACATTTTTGGCGCAAAGATGCGTCAGTCGTGATGTGAGTCGCGTAATTTCTTGCGTCTTTATTGACGCAATGTTTTTTGCTGCCAAGTCGTGCCTGTTATGACGCGAGTCGCGTCATTTCATTTTGTTAGCTTTGGCGGCAAAGTTTTTTTCCTCTGCATTTGTGCCATCTTTGTTTGCGTCATTCTTGGCACCAAAATTTGTTATATTAAGTCTCTCTCTTTTGCTCATTGCTCTCATTTGTTTATAGTGGGCTTTATAAAGGACTTTTGCATTTACATTTGTATAAGAATTTTATCATAAGCATGTTTTCCCATTCCTAAAACTGCTAATTTGGGGAAATTGGATTATTTTGTTTAAATTATTTTTTTTTATTTTATGTTACATTTTGCAAGATGTCTCAAACTGATCCTGCCTCTGATGTTACTGTAGGAACTAAGCTGCCTGAACACAACTCTACCAAAGCTAAGTGTGTTTGTTGTAAATTTGCTGATCTAACTTCTTCAGCTCAAATATGTGGCACTTGTTATGATAAATTATTACATGCTGATAATGTTTCTATAAGTACAAATACATCTACTGTTATTCCTTCACAGTCTAATGTACATGCTATTCCTGCAGATATCAAAAATTATATTGCTGCCACCAAAGAGAAGGCTATGACTGCTATTTTATCTTCAAATAAACGTAAAAGGTCTGATGACATTTGTATTAATACTGAAGTATCTTCTGCTGATGAGGATTTCTCTGGCTCAGAGAATGCTGCTTCAGAGACTGAAATTAACAAATCAACTCTTCTTTTTAAGATTGAATATATTTGCTCTTTATTAAAGGAAGTATTGTTTACTTTCGGTATTGAGGAGTCTAGTCCTCTTGATAACAAAACTAGCAAATGTTTGAATTCTGTTTTTAAAACAGTGAGTATTATAACAATCAAGGAGGATAAAGGGAATTGGAATTCAAAATACAACTTTCATGATTCAGATAGAGCATGCAATTTTGAAAAACATTTTACTGGTCTTTTGGTATGCTAAGTTACAAGAATTAGCTTTTTTGACTTTTCTAGGTAATTAGGCACAAGCAGGTTTTTTTTAAAAATAATTAAAAAAAAAGCAAGAGTAGTTTAATGCCCCTTTAAATAGCTTTTACTTGACCTTTCTTAATATAATTATACTTTCATATGAAAGACACATTTTCATTCCATGTCTCTTTAAATATAAACTAATATATTTCCAAAATTTTCTATTTTTAAAAATGTTCTATTCAGCATTTCTTTGGTCTATGTTTCAAATTGCAGATTTTTTATTTTTTTCTGCCTTGAAGGCATTATCTTTTCCCAACAGACGCCTTTATTCCAACAGGACCAAAAATGTATTGACAGTTGCAGAAAGCAGAACTGGCTGCATATTAGTGAGCTGTGCTTCCCAAGGCATTTTTCTTTATTGGTTATTTCCCTTTCTAAAAGAAGCAGAGTAAGCAAAATAGATATTACAATCAATGTCTCTTGACTGTCACAGACATTAATATATACAGTACAAACAACAATAGCAGCTTGAAATAAATGTGCTACTGTCTAGTGAAATTAAAGCTATTCATTTATATGTCTATATTTGTAAGTTATCCAAGGGAATCTTGGATGTTTGCTTTATCTACCTCTTGAATTGTTTTCTCTATAGATTAGAAGCCAATGTAAACATTCAAGCAATTTAAGATAAACTCTTTCTTTCATGATTGTTACTTTATTTTTAAAATGTGATTTGAGTTATAATATACTTTTTGATCATGGTGCATTTAGAATTTTACCCTGATGTATCATAATTATTTACTGTAGGTCCAATGTATTAAAATATTAATAGAGATTTATAGGCGATCAGTAAATAAATTAAACTTTGATGTTACATGGGGGCCTATTTATCAAAGTGTCAACTGAAAATACGCTGGAATTCCGCGTCATAATTGTCGCAAGATTGATCCGCCACAGTTATCAAAGCGTCAAGATCATCAAATGTTGAAATTTGTGACGTAAAAAACGATCCCGCGATCTCAATCCGAAGCAGATCGATGCGAGTTGAAAATCGTGGTATTCGAGCGGAATTGTGTTCATTCGCTCTCCTATTCTACACCATTTGAAGCTCTCATGAAATTATCGAAAATTCGACATTTATGCTTGCGTCTTTCCAACTCAGCATACCTAGTTTTCAATCCGCCACCCTTGAGGTCGCGCATGCCATAGAACTCAATAGTAGTCTGAAAACACAGAAAGGTTATGTTCGATGCTGCAAAAGAATTAAGTATATTACATAATACAAGTAAATTAGAAACTCTATCAAAATTGTATAGCCTTTCTAAATCAAACAATATTATTGCTACACATTTAGTGCACTAGTAGATATAGGGGGAAAAAAGAAAAATACATTACTACTTATGGATTTTGCTACAACTTTGTCTCTCATTACAAAGCAAGGGGACAATATTATTTCTACATGTTCGGTGCAAAGTTTTGCCCCAAACTTGTTGCACTAATAGATATAGAGATAAAAATGAAATAAATAAACAACATACAGTAATATAGCTAACTTCCTTTTTATTGTTTGGGAAAAATCTATGTGCACCGTGTTTAAGCCATGTAATACAAGTCCCACTCTCCACTTCACGCCATATTTGACTCAACACTTTTCGCATCAATTATGACGCAAACTCCTAAATAACCCACAAGCTAGTGCATTTTTCCACCACTTTTGATTGGAATATGCATAACCACATGATTTATGACATCTGCCAATCTGATTCAGATACACATTATAAACTGTTACTAACTAATCAAATTGCTTGATACTTGTGTCATTGATCACTCATCAGAACTTGTAAGTGCCATTTGTTACATTGTGTATTATACTTTGAAATTATGTATATGTGAAATTAGTATTAAAGATAAACATTGATGCTGACATTAGGACACACAGTGTAATATTTTAGACAAGGATTTTAAAATTCGAATTGATGTTTGATTCAATAGAATCTTAAGCTGATAGTTCAAAGGGATAGCCCACCTAATTTTAAACTGGCATGAATCAGATACAGAAGAAATTAAAATCACCTCTTTACTGTCATGCTATTTTCAGTGTATTTCATTTTATAACACCTGTGTAGGGGTGTTTTTAAAAAATAGATTGCATTCAGGAGGGGATAGACAGGTGCAGAGAGAAAACTGTCCCAGCTCTTAAAGGGACCGGAAACCCCAAAATATTGTTTTATTATTTGGATAAAACATACAATTTTAAACAGCTTTCCAATTTACTTCTATTATCAAATTTGCTTCATTCTCTTGTTATCCTTTGCTGAAGGAACAGCATTGCACTACTGGCAGCTAGCTGAACACATCTATTTAACTAATCACAAGAGACAAATGTGTGCAGTGTGCAGTCACCAATTAGCAGCTAGCTCCCACTAGTGCAACTTACATTTTTACTTTCCTATCCCTTTAAATTATCCATTGATTGCAAATAAATACATATGATACATTTACAATATATATATATATATATATATATATATATATATATATATATATATATATATATATATATATATATATATATATATATATATATATATATATATATATTCCATTATAGAAGAGGACTGCACTCACTGGATTTGGTATATAAAATAAAAAAAATTATTAAGGTGATGTTTTGGGGTACGCAGACCCCTTCCTCAGACCAGGAAGGGGTCTGTGTACCCCGAAACGTCACCCTAATAAATGTTTTTATTTTATATACCAAATCCAGTGAGTGCAGTCCTCTTCTATAATGGATTATTGATATACCTGACTTGGCACCCTGGTTGATGTCCCTATTGCATTGTGAGTGCAGACACACATGGAAGTGTATCTATGAACTTTGAGGTCCAGGCTATATGAACTCAGATGTCCATTTCATTGAGAGCTCATGATCCATTAGTCCTTACCCTTTATTCTGTTCTCTTCCTTTTTATTTAACTCCATTTCTTGTTTCCTCTATATCTATTGTTGCCTCTACATCTCAGTATCCCTTTATGTGGCTGTTCCCGTCTTATTCTTAATTGGTCTTTTTTTGCTTCATTTTCGTTTTTTCTTCCTTTAGCTTTTTCATTTCTTTCTTTCTTGTATCTTTTTTTCACTTTTCTTTTGATTTCTTCTTCGTTCTGATTTTATTTATATTGTTTATTTTATTTAGTCTTTGCGTGAATGTGTGTGTATGTGTATGTGCATATAAATGTTTTATTTTTTTCATTTTTTTCATTTTTTCTTTTTTTCATTTTTATTTATTTTTATTTTATTTCTACTCTTGCTTTTATTTATTTTTATATGTAATTTTATTTTTATTTTTTATTTTTATATTTATTATCTCTATTTTTCTATTTATTTTTAGTCTTAGTTTTATCTTATCTTTTATTTTTTATTTTTTTCCATATTGAGTTCTCTTGATGTTATACAGTTCTAGATCCTGAGTACAGTTGACCGGACTATGAGCACAATACTATTGACGATAATGTTGATCCCTCTGTTCCATATTGCCCTTATGTAAAACTCATATGTGGCTCTCTTAACATCATGTTGTTATTCTCCTGTCCATTATATGGACGAATTGATTTTAATTTTATTTTATCTTTGTTTCACTTTGTTGACACCCCGTGTTGCCTTTTAGTTTGGGTGGTCTGTCTCACACCGTACCTATAATCAGCGCTATATTTATTGATAGGTGTCAAGCCTGTGATGCCTTCATAATGAGCTGACAGTGACACACATCCGACTTTTTTGTTATCATCTATTATGGGTGCAGAAAGGCTAATATTTTTATTTAGGTTTAGTAAGATAGAATTGACTTATTCACTTTTTTATTTTTATTTTTATATTTATATTTATTTAGTTTGATTTTTTGTTTAAAGTTTATCTTTAGGGTGGTGATTGATGCACTGGATATGAGCCTGCATTTAGGAACCTTAAACATAGAGAGGAATAGAATCACATTTTGGTGCCGCTATGAGAAAAAACAAGCACATTTGTATTAGTGATATAACACTGGTCTGAGTATAGCCATGTCTGTCCCTGTCTGTCAATGTGTGCCATCGATGATAAGATAGACATCGCTTGTCACATCCAGATGAGCGACAATGGTAAGGTCTCACTAGGTGCGCTCACCATTTCTTAGGTTCACATAGATACAGGTAATATTTAGCGATATTTTGACACGCCCGTATGGGCGTGGACATGCTTTTGATAGGTTAGTTTTCGTCATTTATTTGACAGCACTATTTTAGCTGTGGATAAGAGTGTGTTGATTATAGGGTTCACACACAGATTTGCTTTGACACGCATAGAGTGACAGACTTGATTTTTGAAGACACTGTCAGGTCTCTATTTTGAACGCCTTAGATGCCTGAGTTGGTAGTACTAACATGGATTCTGATTAAAACTAGCTACACTGCCAGATCTTATACTGCTAAGCTAAGGGCGGTCTCTGTACTGTATTCGCTTATGACTAAAAAGTAGCGATCCGGTGAGAGTTAGCTGGATGGGTTATTCCCTTGCTGCTGTATGTAACAGGCATCGCCAATGGCAGGTGGGCGTAACTTGAAAGCATGTAGCTATGACGTATCGGACACGGAGTGTCATATTGGTGCTGATTGGTGCTACTACTATTCCCATTAGTTAGATCACTGCCGATTGGTGGAATTACGATCTCCAAGACTAGGGCTATAACGATTGGTTGAATTACGATCCCCTTGTTTCACTGTTGTGTTTCTCTACTTTGTTTATAATTTTAAGGTTATTTAGCTGATTAAAATGGTTGGACTGAGGTTGCCCACCCTATTCTATTAGCAACACGGGGTCTTATGTTTTAATTACTTTACACGACTCACTTGATACACTTGATTTGTATTATTGATTATTATTGGTCACTGGGTAAGATATGTTATGTAACTTTGACCATGATTGGTCAAACTCGTGGGGAGGGTAGTTTGGTGCCTATTTAAGGCCTGCATTTTCACATTGTTAGTTTGTCAGAGGAAGGGACTGTTACTGTCCCGAAACGTCACTTGTTTGAATTAAAACTTTTTGTCACAGTTGGAACCGTTCAGTGAGTGCTTCTTTGCTACAATTTATCTATTATCGCACCCTGACAAGTTGCAAAAGTTGGTGAGAGTGCACTTACACCATCGCTTGATATATATATATATATATATATATATATATATATATATATATATATATATATATATATATATATATATTGGTATAAATAAACATAGAGATATGACAGACAACATTGTTTAGAACAAAAAAGGAACTTAGGGACATGTAAATATGTTTGCAAAAGATTTCTGACATATCACACACACATATATATCAGTGTTAATTTCGTCGACTAAAATTAGACTAAAATGACTATAAAACTAAAGAAATTCTGATGACTAAAATACGACTAAAACTAAAATGACATTTTAGTCAAAAGACTATGACTAAAACTAAATCAAAATTTGCTGCAAGTTGTTATAATCAATCCATATCCAATTACTTTTCTTTTGTAAAATTTACGAAACTTAATTTTATTAAATTTTAAGATAAATAAAGACATGTTATATACCACAACAGTTAAATCTGTTAAATATGTATTGCATGTTCAAACCTTAATACCACAAATAAAAACAAGTTAATAAACCTTTACTCCAGGAGTATATAATGAGTTTGGAAGTTCTAGAGCAGTGCTAATAACTTTGCCGAAAATTTTACGAATCTGTGAATAATAAATTGATTCTTCCTATAGAAATAAGCATAACCCACGAATATGGGTTTGTTATGCTGTGCCTGTGCTAGCTGCAGAAACTTTTTTGTTGTGTTGAGTTACTTGATAATTATTAACAGAGAACTGTTAAAGTTTTTATATTAGGTAATATGTGCAATACAGCCAATACAGTTTACAGTTTTGTTTTATTATATTTTAAAGTTGCACTTCTGTTTGTTTATGAAACTTGGTTTTATTTAATTTTAAGTTTAATAAAGATGTTACATATCACAACGGCTAAATCTGTGTCTGTATTGCATGTTTAAACCTTAATACCATAAATATTAACAGGTGTTATGTTTACTCCTGGAGTATATAATCAGTTTGCAAATTATAGAGAAATGCTTAAATAATGCATTACACTTTAACTAAACCCCTTAGATTTTAGCCGACTAAAATCTACTGGAGATTCAGTCGACTAAAACTAGACTAAAACTAAAACAATTCAGATGACTAAAATACGACTAAAACTAAAATGGCATTTTAGTCAAAAGACTAAAACTAAGTCTAAATTGAAATTTGCTGTAAAAATTAACACTGATATATATATATATACATACAGTATATATATATATATATATATATATATATATATATATATATATATATATATACATATACAAGTATGTGCAAGGATATATGTACAAATGCTAGCATTAATAATAATTTAAACAATAAATAAACAATATGACTCCTAGAAATACAAATACACATTCATTTCTGTGAAAGTATCATAAAACAAATTAATATAAAAATAACTTTCTATGATATATTGTTTGTTGAGGTATAAATCAATCTATTTCTTGGACATTAACAGATGAAAAATAAAAGATTAGCTTTAGAGAAATGTGCTTGTTCATGGACAGTAATAAAATGGTATAAATAAATTGGGAAAACTTGAATAACCGCGACATTGATGAATGTTAGTTAACACCAGTCCGATGCTCTTCGCACCGTACTTGACACGCGTGTTTTTGACAAGTTTTTTGATAAAAAAGGAGATTGTATTCAGATCCACGGCAGCGATGTCTCGCGAGTGTGTTGATGACGGTGAATGCAACATAGTTGAAGCTTTGATAAATAGGCCCCATAGACCTTATTTGAAATCATTAAATTGAGTTAATAATATTTTTTTCAAATATGAAAAATGTACCTGTAATTTAGCACATTTTTCAAAATTCATCTGCTACACTTATAATATGTCCTGTAAACACCATATTGATACAATAGCTCTTTTCTTCAAAAACATCTGCATTATATACTAATGCAGATACAAACCTTCAGCTGTTGCTTATCTTTCCTCTCATAGCCTGTCACAGACATCCAGCCTGTGTTCCAGTCACAGACACCTCCGTGTTCCTTTCACACAGTGTTGCCTCATATGCATGGGTTGATCTTCCTACCCAGCAATGGGCCTTTTGTTTAGTTCAGTCTGAAGTATAAGTCTCTGGCAACTACAGCTATGAGATCCCTGGCTATTTATGTTAACCTAATGATAACTTTAGAGAGGCTAAATGTTATTTAGTTCTCAGAAAAAAAGTAAACAAACTGAAAATTCTCTTTGCATTTCATTTATGGGAATGTTCTCTGTTTAAAAAAGTTGAATTATTATATGTTATTGAGACATTTTTATAATATATATATATATATATATATATATATATATATATATATATATATATATATAATAATAATAATAATAATAATAATAATGACTACACTAGATTATATGTGTGATTGCAGAGGAGAGTTTATGTACTGGATTTGAAACTGTGATTCCTGGTTCTTAGTTAAGTATGCTACATACTGAGTTATTTAGAACCTTATACACACTGACTTATATACAGGGAAAAACAAAATTGTATAAATGCTCTGACATGCTGACACTGAAAATGCGAAATAAACTCCACTAGCAGCACTTAGTATGAGTACTCACACCTTTCATGCCAACCAAATCAATGATTAGATGGATCAAACTGAATTACAGACCCAGAACAATGCGCTGCTTATCTAGACTGTTATTAGACCTCAGGAAATTTGAAAGAGACCGGGAAGTTGAAGGAGGGTGGGGCTAACTTACAGAGAGAGGGCAAAAAAGAAAATGGCAAAAAAAGTAATGTACTGAGCAAAATAAGCATTAAAACCACATAAAAACCACATTCCCTATTAAACTAGAGAGTGCATAACTAAACTGTAAACTGCACAAAAACATTAGCAGATATCTTAATGGGCCAAAAACCTATTATAGAAAGGTGCTAAAAAAAGTCTCCACATAGCTGCCAGAGAGTTAATAAAGCCATTCAGTATAGCCTGTAATGTCTTAAAACAGTATACAGAATGCAGGAACCTGCAAAATAGGCAAAAAAGAGTTTCAAGAGTTAGTCCCCTGGCTATGTTGTACCTGACTGAGTACCTACAAATAGCCTCTGGGTAGTGTGTGTGCTAAGGTAAACACTTACCTGCAAAAACACCCCTACACTGGCTATGCAGATGCAGCAGTATCCAGAGGAGAGTCCATCCAGTGCATATCCAGGTGTCACAGAGAAACTTGTAGGAAATACCAGAATCCCACAGTAGAAGGCTGCAGGACAAGTCCCTGTGACATCTGAGGACAGAAATCCCATTGGAAATAACTTTACTACTTTTTTGAAAGTGAGAGAGCAAGCAAATGCTTCAAAAAATGCAGCCTTTAAAAAATTGTTCCAATCAGCCAATAGAATGCAAGGTCAATCCTATTGGCTGATTGGATCAGCCAATCGGATTGAACTTCAATCTGATTGGCTGATTACATCAGCCAATAGGATTTTTCCTACCTTAATTCCAATTGGCTGATAGGATTCTATCAGCCAATCGGAATTCAAGGGACGCCATCTTGGATGACATAATTTAAAGGAACCTTCATTCTTCGTTAGGACTTTGTTTGAAGAGGATGCTCCGCGTCGGCTGGATTGAAGATGGACCCGCTCCGCTCCGGAAGGATGAAGATAGAAGATACCGCCTGGATGAAGCCTTCTGCCGTCTGGAGGACCTCTTCTGCCTCGATCGGATGAAGACTTCTGCCGTATGGAGGACCACTTGTGCCCGGCTGGGTGAAGACGGCTCAAGGTAGGGTGATCTTCAGGGGGTTAGTGTTAGTTTTTTTTTAAGGGGGGATTGGGTGGGTTTTAGAGTAGGGGTGTGTGGGTGGTGGGTTATAATGTTGGGGGGGTATTGTATTTTTTTTTACAGGTAAAAGAGCTGATTACTTTGGGGCAATGCCCCTCAAAAGGCCCTTTTAAGGGCTGTTTGTAATTTAGTATAGGGTAGGGACATTTTATTATTTTAGGGGGCTTTTTTATTTTATTAGGGGGATTAGATTAGGTGTTATTAGTTTAAAATTCTTGTAATTCTTTTTTTATTTTTTGTAATTTAGTGTTTGTTGTTTTTCGTAATTTAGTTTATTTAATTTAATTGTAATTAATTGTAGGTAGTTTAGGTAATTAGTTTAATGATAGTGTAGTGTTAGGTGTAATTGTAACTTAGGTTAGGATTTATTTTACAGGTAATTTTGTACTTATTTTAGCTAGGTAGTTATTAAATAGTTAATAACTATTTAATAATTATTCTACCTAGTTAAAATAAATACAAAGTTGCCTGTAAAATAAATATAAATCCTAAGCTAGCTACAATGTAGCTATTAGTTATATTGTAGCTCGATTAGGGTTTATTTTATTGGTAAGTATTTCGTTTTAAATAGGATTAATTTATTTAATTATCTTAAATTAATTTTGTTTAATTTAAATTATATTTAAGTTTGGGGGGGTTAGGGTTAGGGATAGACTTAGGTTTAGGGGTTAATAAATTTATTATAGTGGCGGCGACATTGGCGGCGGAGGCAGATTAGGGGTTAATAAATTTAATATAGTTGAGGCGACGTTGGGGGGGCAGATTAGGGGTTAATAAATATAATGTAGGTGTTGGCGATGTTGGGGGCAGCAGATTAGGAGTTTATAAGTATAATGTAGGTGGCGGCAGTGTCCGGAGTAGCAGATTTGGGGTTAATAGTATAATGCAGGTGGCGAGGATGTCAGGGGCGGCAGATTAGGAGTTAATGAGTGAAAGATTAGGGATGTTTAGACTCGGGGTTCATGTTAGGGTGTTAGGTGCAGACATAAATTTCATTTTCCCATAGGAAACAATGGGGCTGCGTTAGGAGCTGAACGCTTTTTTTTTGCACGTGTTAGATTTTTTTCCAGCCAGCTCAGCCCCATTGTTTCCTATGGGGAAATCGTGCATGAGCACGTTTTGCCAGCTTACCGCTACCGTAAGCAACGCTGGTATTGAGGTGAGATGTGGAGCTAAATTTTACTCAACGCTCACTTTTCTGAGGATCTTAAACCTGGGAACTTATAGTAACTGAGAATGGATTTTCAAATGCACTTATTTCTGGCATAGTAAATTATATATCAATTATTGGTGAAATTCAGTAGAAAAAAAATATATCCAGTATGGAGTTGAGCCTCCCTGGGTGTTTACATTGCAATTTGAAAATCCACAAATCTTCCCTCTGATCTAAGAGGTGCTCCCTGTCTCCCCCCATTTTATGTTTAGGTATGTGGTCTATCTATTGTACTTGTAGAAATACATCTCTAGACTCATGTTCATATCAAAAATGTTTTGCTATGGGTGTGTTACTGTCTGGGTTTTTAATTTCCCTAAGGTGCTGTAAGACCCTATCTCTAAGGGCACGTTTAGAGCGTCCGAAAAATTGTTTATTGCACCCTTTTCATGTTAGCAAATATATAGCATGCGTTGTGTTGCAATTGATGTTATATCTGATATCATATTCTGTGCCTGTAACTGATGAGGTAAACTTGTTACCTGTGTTAGTATGTGTACATGTTTTGCAAACATTACCGTAGCATTTGTAGCAACCAACTCTACTGGGTAGCCATGTACCTTATTGATTTTTAGGTAGCATAGAAGGAGACAACACATTTTTGAGGGTTCTTGCTCTTCGAGTTGAAAAATGGCAATATATATATATTATAGAAAACCTGTAGGGAAAAAAACTGCAATTTTTACAATCGAGTGCAGGAACAGGCAAAATAATGTTTACTTAAAATTGTCTCACTATGTATAATTAAAACTTTTCCTGGGTAATAAGAATGTGGAGTTTAATGTACATGTAAAGAATGAAATGTGAAATCTCTAAATAACATGAAACATTTTTCTGTACTTTGTAATTGCTTATCTGAGATGCAGCATAATAAAAGATCAGGGAGTTGTTGTGCAAAGCTATTTTTAAGTGGTTTTAAACAGTAAACTACAGTTATCAGTACTAAAATGCCTGTTTCAAACAAGGAGTTAAACTTCTTTTGCTATTACAACATAGTCTAGGCAGATATAGTTTAGGGTTCAAACAGGCATCCAACAAATATATTATAATGCTCCCAACTTGTGAATGGATGAATGAATTTGGCTAAAAGTTGGCAACTGTGTTTGTCATCCAGAACACTACAAATATATGAAGTACATTGGTTCATTATTCATGTATGAAAAATTATTTCTTTCTTTTTTCTTTTTTTAATAAAAAAGTGACAGACATTTTTTTAAACAAAGCTAGAACAATATTCATGCTATTTAACTGGGAGATAAATCATATGGAGAATAGTTTTACTTTGTTGGTTTGGGAAAAGTTGTGTATTTTTTGCAAGATATATAGCTTTACAGTTACGCTATAACAAGGTTTTGTGTGCAAAAGAAAAAAAAACAGAAACTAAATACAGTTGGTATTGTTAATACTCTTAACTCATATTTTAATGTCTGGGAAACTTTGATATACATTATTCCAGGTCAGTATAATATTGATACACATTCTAAAATGATATGTCAATCTGGAATAATATCAATTTTGGTAGCTATTTAGATCTAACTTTGCTAATTCAATTTTCATTTTAGGCATTAGTCATATTTATTTTTGATGCAGTGGTGTCTCTGGGAGCCCCCCCCCCCCCCAGCATAATGGCTGGCCCCCATCACTCTGCCCAGGCACTATGGCAGCCCCAGCAGGCCCCACCCATAGCATACCCAGTCCCCAAACACCCAATTACATCTATGACATGCCAGACCCCACCCAATACACACCCAGCTTTGCCTTCTCAATGAGGTCCAGCCCACAGATCACTGGTGGGCTTCCTGGAATTGCCCCCTCCCCAAAAAAATTAATTTCTGGGGATGATACTGTTTTGAGTACTTATTAATCTATAATTTAGGGAATTGGTGTGACCAGACAAATAGACTGAGCAGGGTAATAAATACATAGAAATAGAAAAGAGCAGCACTCCAAAATCGTAGTATATAAAATCAGAACTTTATTCCATCAGTTAAAAACATTGAACAGCACAATGCGAACATCACAAACGGAGGGGGAAGCGGAGTCCTAACATGTTTCGTGCTATGCAGCACTTAAGCTTGCCGGAACACACCGGCTTGGATTGGACCATAGCGCACACACCTCCTGGGCTGTAGCTACGTCATCATCCCCACACTGTAATAAATACATAGGTTTGTGTAGAATGTGTATGTGACACATAAAATATATGTGCACAATTGTATAATGTTTTATGCAATTTTCATGTTTTATATTGAAAGATGTTTGTTTAATTGTATTTGTTTTATATGGTGATTGTAATAATTTACTATGAAAATGCAACTCTCTGTTGTGAGAGCATGGGACTCTTATTTTGACATGGACTTATGATCCTGAAGGATTGTGGTAGATCATGGGTGGAGCAATGATTTTGTTTTACCTCATAACCATTGAGGATTCTGTGAAGTACACACCCATTCTCCTTATTATTTCCTGTTTTAACAGGTATGCCTAAAGAAATACCACACAAAACACTTCAGGTGTAAAAGAGATATTTTATGTACAGCTTTATTAAATGTGCAAAATGTCAGATGGGAGAAAATAAGAGAGATATGTTAACATTTCTGTATTTAATGAATCAGTTGATCTGTATATATATCTGAGGTAATCAAAATAAGACTGTAAGGCTCCAGTTACTACTAAATTTTTTATTAATGCAGTATTCATTCCAGTTACTTTTAAATTATTTTATTAATTATTATTAATAAATACCAAGTTTTCACTGGTGTTAAATGCTATATTAATGTTAATGTTAATATAAAATGTGTATTGGTAACAGCACTGTCTGAGTCAGTTATTTCCAGTTAAATGTACTTTATATGCAGACATTATTGTCTTCTATTAGAAAAGATGTATTACATGCCCTGTAATGTATGATAGTCCCTTGTATAAATAAGAATGTAAAGTTTCTGAGATTGATTTACATGAAAAGTGATAGAGGAATACTGTAGGGAAAAATGAATATGTGCATGTTTAATATTTATGATAAATAAGCATAAATGACATGTTACTTGGTTATTAAGACTGCAAAACTTTATTGTTTGAATACAATTGCAAAACTTTTATTGTTTGAATACAACTGCAAAACTTTATTGTTTTAATACAATTGCAAACAAATATATGTTTAATAAATATAACCATTGAGGATTCTATGAAGTACACACTCATTCTCCGTATTATTTCCTGTTTTAACAGGTAACATTTAATCTGCTTACTGGCCTCCTGAATGGGGTCTGTAACAGATTCTTGGGGGCTTGTCCGGGATCGGCATTAGATTGATTGCAGAACGCCGGTTCGCAAAAATATGATCTTCGGGACTAACAAAGTATGAATGCAGTGGCTGTATTCAAGAAAAAGGAGTGGCCTGGCTGGCTGGTGACAGTGACGTGAGGGATCATGAGAAGTGTCGTTATGTTGGATAAAGTACGGAAGAGTCTGGTGTGGGACATCAGAAAGAAACTTCTCGCCTTTTCTGCTGATGAACTGTTTCAGATCGCCCAGAGCATATGTCCGGTACCGGACAGAGACATTTCAGAACTAGATGCTGGAGACCAAGAGGGCTGTTTTGAATACATTAATGCCTTCATGTATAGTACAGACTTATTAGAATCAGAGGACAGAGGTATGGCTAAACTGTTGAATTTGGGAAACATTGTTGACTCTGTTGAACATTTTCGTACTATGGCTGCACCTGTTCATCAACAGAATGATGGTAATGAGAGTAATGTTGGTGTACAAACTTCAAGCACAGCACATACATCTATTACTACTGATCATATCTTTACTACAGACACTGTTCATGCAAAATCAGCTGCAGCTATAGATGACAAAGGGGTTAGTGTAGTAAATGTAAACCCAGATACTAAACAGAATGTAACCCATCATTATCTTGCAGCATCCTTACAAAACCCCACATTGACACAACCCTTAACAACAGTATCACAACAAACGCACAACCATAATAACACACAGTTCAGCAACCATCCTGAATGGTCCATGCAGTTGCCATCAGAGAAGGTAGTCTCCCTAAGGGACCTCTCCTATCTCCAGCGTCACAAGTTTAAAATACAAGGAGGACAAATTGGCGACTACACATCTGACATCACATACACTAGTGTATGCAGGCAAATTGAAGATGGAATCAAAGAAAATTTTAGTGATACTGAATTAGTCGGGGGACTCTACGGATAATAAAAGCAGGCAGTTTTAAGGACATGTTGATGAATAAGGAAGACGTGACAGTTGAGAAACTCAAAGGGTTTCTTAGGTCACATCTATGAGACAAATATAGCCCAGAGTTATTCCAGGAATTAATGTGTGCAAAACTAAATGAAAATGAAACGCCTCAGCAGTTCCTGTATCGAGTAATAGGTCTCAAACAGAAAATCATCATTGCTGCAAAACAGGCTGACACTGAAGTGAGATACAGCTCAGCAACTATTCAAGATGTTTTCATTCACACAAATATAAAGACATTTGTAGTGAGTTAAAACCCCTACTCTCCAACCACAACATCACAGATGAGGAAATACTGAGAAAGTAACAAAAATCACCAGTGATAAGAATGAGAGGGGCATCTGGCCTGGGGATGCCTCCAGAAATGCAACCTGCAGGGAAACGGTCACTGCAACGGGATGACCAGTGACCAAGCCCTCCTTGTCCCAAAGTTCAATTGATGAAAGTCCAGAGGTTGAATCTGGTTCTGTGAAAAGCAAAAACACAAAAACATTTCATTGTATGACATTCAAAACTTCCAATGACAAGAAAGAACATTATCAGACTTCCATACTCTCTGCCCTTAGGACAAAGAATGAGGCTATTGTCAACCTAATAGGAAGGAAGGCTTTGACTCAGTGTAACCTCAATGGTCTTGCAGTAAGTGCTCTGCTTGACACTGGAGCTCAAGTTAGTATCATTGATCGTGCTTAGAAAGATAAATATTTACCGGCTGTGGACATAAGACCTCTTTCTGAACTCATGGGAACTACAGAGAAGTTGGAAGTGTATGCTGTAAATGGGGATCTCATTCCATTTAATGGATGGGCTGTTATCACTGTTAATTTACAAGGATACGATGACCTTAGTCTCTTTATCAATGTTCCCTTCTTAATAAGTCTGCCAATTGAAAGACCACTGCTTGGGTTCAATGTAGTGGAAGAATTAATTAATGGCCAACTGAGCGCCTTGTACCGACTCTAGTCTCCCTGCTATCTGGAGCCATCTCTGTGTCAAATGAGAAAGCTCAAACACTTGTAAACGTTGTCCAAACTCCTGAGCTTAACAAACAGCGGGGACGTTTGAAAGTAAAGAGAGGCATTGTCATTCCAGCAGGCCGAGTAACATGGGTAAAGTGTAAAATACCAACCACCATGGATCAACCTGCCCCAGTCACACTGTCTGAAAAAGAACAAAACAATGTATATTTGGAAAAGCTGGATATAGGGGAGGGGCTCCTAGAAGTCCAGAACCAGCAAAGCCCTTATGTTTCTGTCCCAATCAGAAACAACTCCACATGTGATGTAACATTGCCTAGTAATACAATTCTTGGTTATATTCAGCCAATTGAAAAAGTACTGGAGGCAGAGCAACCAGAAGACATGAAGTCTGGTGTAAGGGCCCAGGGTATGACTATGTTAGTTACTCAAGAAACCTTGACACTGTGGCACCCACCTGTAGACCTCAGCCATTTGAGTGGGAAACAGCAGGAGGTAGTAAGAAAGATGTTGTATGAAGAGTCTATGGCATTTTCTTGTAACAAGAGTGACCTTGGTTGCATCCTGAGCTTGGAAATGTCAATTAATCTCAAAGCTGACATACCAGTGCAGCAGTCATACTTTTCGGTACCTAAGCCTTTGTTCCAAGAAGTCAAGGACTATATTCAAGATCTTCTGGTAAAAGGGTGGATTGTGAAGTCCAAGTCCCCTTATTCTGCACCAGTAGTCTGCGTCCGAAAGAAGGATGGTTCGCTCCACCTGTGTATAGATTATCGTCTCCTCAATAAAAAGACGGTACCAGATAGGCACCCTCTGCCGAGAATCCAACACTTGCTTGATACACTGGGGGGTTATACATGGTTCAGTATTCTTGACCAAGGAAAAGCTTACCATCAGGGCTTCATAGCCGAAGGTTCCAGGCACATGACAGCTTTTATATCACCTTGGGGGCTTTATGAATGGATAAAAATTCCATTCGGCCTGTCCAATGCACCTGCAGCGTTCCAGCGCAGAATGGAGGAAATGCTGGATTCCCTCAGGGACGATTGTTGCATACCATACGTTGATGACGTGCTATGTTATGCCAAGTCTTTTGATGAACATGTGGAAGGGATTCGCAAGGTTCTTCAAGCCCTCCAACATCATGGGGTCAAACTTCTGCCTGAAAAATGTGAGCTCTTCCGTAGCGAAGTCAGATATGTGGGTCATCTTGTGTCTGCTGAAGGTGTGCGGATTCATCCCAAAGATCTTGAAGCAGTTCTGTCACTCAAAGATCATACTCCACAGACCATCAGTTAGGTAAGGAGACTTCTCGGCTTCCTAAGCTACTATCGCTCATTTATTCAAAATGTTTCATGTGTGGCCAAGCCTATCTATGAACTTCTCCAGGCAAAGCCTGGGGTGGCACCAGTTCAGCCCAGTCGAAGAAAGACCAAGAGCCCACAAATGCCCTCCTGAACCCCTGTGGAGTGGACAAGAGAGCACCAGAAAATGCTTGAAGTATTGATCGACATGTTGACAAAACCACCAATTCTAGCCTACCCGGACTTTAATTTACCATTCATGCTGCACACCGATGCATCAGAAAAGGGCCTACAAGCTATCCTCTACCAGCATCAGTATGGAAAGTTGAGGGTCATTGCGTACGGCTCCCGGACACTCTCCCCAGACGAAAAAAATTACTGCCTACATAGTGGTAAACTTGAGTTTCTTGCACGTAAATGGACAGTGTGTGAAAAATTCAGAGACTACCTGTTCTATGCTCCACACTTTGCAATTTACACAGACAACAATCCCCTGACTTATATCATGAGCACTGCAAAGTTAAATGGGGTTGGCCATCGCTGGGTGGGAGAATTGTCCGACTACCGCTTCAATGTCAAATACCAGGTGAAAAAATACCAAATGTAAAAAAGTGGTAATAGAGTGCGCCTAAAATAATTCAAAAGCTAGCAAATAGTGAGCTCAAAATAATTGATTGGTCCTCATTTGGTGTTGGGAAGTGCAAATGCAAATGGCAAAAATAATAATAAGGTATTAATTAAAGTGTACCACTAGATGTGGGGCACGATGAAGAGGTGTATTTTCTAATGTGTGTACAATGACTCTAGGTAAAATTCCAATACTGAATTGTAAACAATATAACCCTTATATGTAATAGCACTACTTGTGCAGTGTCAGTAAATAAAGGGTTACTGTATCGATAAAATATGTGCATACAGTTAGATGAATCAAAAAACAAATTACCAAAAAAAAACAAACTAAAATGGTGCAAAATATAACCAATAAAATTAATAAAATTAGAAAGAAGCTTATCGTAATAAGAGTCCCAGAAGTGGTGTTGGAAATTGGTGACTAAGGCCGTCAGTGTCTCTGAAATAGAGTTGCAGAAATCTTTATCATCCCAGTGGAAATGTTCAAATGAGAATATTCAAAGTGCAGTCGGCAGCTGGTCTTGGAGATATCTGATCAGGACCCAGTATCTAGAAATAATGCAAAAGAAGACAGCGCCTCATTGTGCAAGTAGGTTTCGAAAGCAGGAATCACAGTGAGAATGAAAACAGATGGAAATATACTCACAAGAGTATTGGCACCCTTATTGAAAGTGGTGCGAATAAGCAGACTGACGTTTTAGCAGCAGTCAGTACGCTGTACTGGATGGCATCCGAGTTCTTGGACAAACGGCTGTGGGCTCTCCTCTATAAATCGAGTCCAAATCCTCTGTAGCCGTGCTGTGAAAAGAAACAGCGTGCAGCTGCTCTCTGTGTGTGATCAACACTAAAAGCTGGTGATTGAAAAGACAGTCCTCTGCAAGGCAAGAATAAGTAAAAATCTCTACCGGTGGTAGAGAAAACTTGGCAAGCAAAAGTAAAAAGCCAAATCAAGTAAGGCTTAGTGTGTAAAGGAATAAAAACACTTTATTTTGGTGAGCTTTAGACGCGTTTCTCGGCCACAAGCTCCTGGCCGTTTCATCAAGTAAGGTATATAACACATGCAATAGTAAAGCACATTTAAAAAGCCTGCCAAGAAAAATGATTGGTCAATGTCAGACCAATCACAAGCTATGATTAATCAGAAAAAAAGCATTGTCTAAACAAATGTAGTACGATGGTAATACAAATAGTATAATAAGAAACAAACTGTATCAAGTGTCTACATAGTTGCTACAAATTGTATTTGACCCTAAATTACAATGCGTTTGATCTGAGAAATGGATTTGAAAATCGCCTAAGAAAATAAGCAATATTTTTTAAAAATAAATTATGAAGTATCGTTCTAACAATTGAAATAAAAATAAAAATAAAAGTGAAACTAAAGATAAGAATAAAATGGGAATAAAAATCCTCTTAAATGTGTATATTTTTTTGTAAAATAAAGGATAAAAACAGAATGTATATTATCCCATCCTGTACTACTGAACAAAATTATGTCCTTGTATACTCTCCGTTGGTGTGTTCTACAAATAGGCACATATGACTCCAAAAAGAGGCTATTGTAGTCTATCCTGTATGATGTGGATCGATGCGAAGGGGAAAAAACTGAAGATACATCAGGGGACAGACAAATATTACCTCGATAGCACCGTATTTGATATTCAAGTGCATCAACAATCTAGAATACTGTGGGGTGTGTTCTGAACACACCCCACAGTATTCTAGATTGTTGATGCACTTGAATATCAAATACGGTGCTATCGAGGTAATATTTGTCTGTCCCCTGATGTATCTTCAGTTTTTTCCCCTTCGCATCGATCCACATCATACAGGATAGACTACAATAGCCTCTTTTTGGAGTCATATGTGCCTATTTGTAGAACACACCAACGGAGAGTATACAAGGACATAATTTTGTTCAGTAGTACAGGATGGGATAATATACATTCTGTTTTTATCCTTTATTTTACAAAAAAAATATACACATTTAAGAGGATTTTTATTCCCATTTTATTCTTATCTTTAGTTTCACTTTTATTTTTATTTCAATTGTTAGAACGATACTTCATAATTTATTTTTAAAAAATATTGCTTATTTTCTTAGGCGATTTTCAAATCCATTTCTCAGATCAAACGCATTGTAATTTAGGGTCAAATATAATTTGTAGCAACTATGTAGACACTTGATACAGTTTGTTTCTTATTATACTATTTGTATTACCATCGTACTACATTTGTTTAGACAATGCTTTTTTTCTGATTAATCATAGCTTGTGATTGGTCACACATTGACCAATCATTTTTCTTGGCAGGCTTTTTAAATGTGCTTTACTATTGCATGTGTTATATACCTTACTTGATGAAACGGCCAGGAGCTTGTGGCCGAGAAACGCGTCTAAAGCTCACCAAAATAAAGTGTTTTTATTCCTTTACACACTAAGCCTTACTTGATTTGGCTTTTTACTTTTGCTTGCCAAGTTTTCTCTACCACCGGTAGAGATTTTTACTTATTCTTGCCTTGCCGAGGACTGTCTTTTCAATCACCAGCTTTTAGTGTTGATCACACACAGAGAGCAGCTGCACGCTGTTTCTTTTCACAGCACGGCTACAGAGGATTTGGACTCGATTTATAGAGGAGAGCCCACAGCCGTTTGTCCAAGAACTCGGATGCCATCCAGTACAGCGTACTGACTGCTGCTAAAACGTCAGTCTGCTTATTCGCACCACTTTCAATAAGGGTGCCAATACTCTTGTGAGTATATTTCCATCTGTTTTCATTCTCACTGTGATTCCTGCTTTCGAAACCTACTTGCACAATGAGGCGCTGTCTTCTTTTGCATAATGTCAAATACCAGCCTGGTAAAGTAAATATTGATGCTTATACACTGTTGCGTATCCCTCTTGACATGGAAAAGTATGTCACTGAGTGCACAGAGCACTTGTCATCTGAAGTGGTGCAAGCAGTCTGGGATAGAGCTTGTGCCGCCAAAAGGAAAGATGTGGCTTGGATTGCAATGCTCAGTATGTCCACCATGGAAACTGACCCACCATCCCACAATTAGTTGTTGCAAAGGATAAGTAAAGAAGAACTCTCCAAAGCTTAAAGGGAGGATCCAGTGATCTACAAGATATTGAAGATGAATGAGGATGTCAAGGCACCAGATGAGAGTCTAAAAAAAATAGTGACTGGAGCTGCCAAGAAACTCTTGCATGAATGGAGAAGGCTAATTCTAGAGGATGGATGTCTCTATAGGAAAAAAGCTCAAAACAAACAGCTTGTTCTCCCAGCTCAGTATAAACAACTTTCTTTGGAGTACTTGCATGACAAGATGGGGCATTTGGTCACAGAACGGGTACTTCATCTGATGAGACAAAGATTCTACTGTCCATTTATGAAAAAGGAAGTAGAGGAGTATGTCACAAAGAAGTGTCCCTGCATCAAGCAAAAGAAACCAGTAACCATGTCAGAGCACCCATGGGAAGAATAACATCCAGCTCACCTCTAGAACTTGTTTGCATCGACTACCTGCACTTAGAGTCAAGCCGTGGTGGGTATGAGTGTATAATAGTGGTCATAGATCCCTTTACTAGATTTGTTCAAGCTTATCCAACAAAAAATAAGTCTGGCCGTACAGCAGCTTAGCGTCTTTTCAATGACTACATCTCCCGGTTTCGCTACCCTGGAAAGCTACATCATGACCAAGGCAAGGAATTTGAGAATGAGCTTTTACGGAATCTTCGGCAAATTGCTAGAGTATGGCATTTGAGAACATCTCCTTATCACCCTCAAAGTAACCAAGCTGAGAGATTCAACCAGACTCTCCTCCAAATGCGCCGGACCCTGGCTGACAAAGAAAAGGCAAGATGGAAAGATCACCTTCCTCAGATCATACATACATATAACTTCACATGCCATGAGTCCACTGGGTACTCCCCATTCTATTTACTGTTTGGACGCCATCCTTGCCTCCCTGTTGACCTGATATTTGGGCTGATTGCAGAGGATGAGGGGGAGACACACAAAGGATTTGCAGACCATTAGGATGGAAAGATGGCCGAGGCGTATCAAATAGCAAGTGAAAACAGCAGGCAAGCAAGTGCACGAGGCAAGGCTCAGTATGACCTAAAAGTCAAAGGTGTGATTCTAAAGGCTGGAGACAGAGTCCTTGTTAGAAACTTGAGTGAGCGAGGAGGCCCAGTATCATTTATGTGGTGAAAGAGCAGGTAGCAGACAATCCTGTATATGTGGTGAGTCTTGAGAATGGGAACAAAAGAGGGACCAGAACCCTACACCGAAACTTACTGTTATTAGTGAACGACTTGCCTGTGGAGACACCACCACATCCACTGAAACCTGCAAAACAGAGGCAAGGCAAAAGAGAATATGAGGTGAGCAAATTAAGTAGTTGATAAACTAATAATAAACAGACAAATGTCCTATTACATAGAGTCCTTATGGAGGGAAGCTTTAACGTGAAAGAATTGGATGGGTGAGACTTAGAAATGCAGTCACAATGAATGTGGTCACAATGAATATCCTGTGCAGAAGGGCTCTATCCATATAGTAACTCAAACACATGGAGGGTGAGTATTGGGAGACCCTAGACCATAGCGTTATATATATGTTAACCACCCACAGGTATCACAGTAATAAGTACCTTCAGGGGGACCATAAAATGCTTGTAATTGCCTGGATAACGAGTGCCAAAAAATATATATATTCAGTTTCAGTTTCACTCATCCACCCGTTGGTAACAGCTATCCAAATTCTGTGTGCAGTCTCGCTTCCCACGCTGTCTCCCGATCAGGAACGTTCATCAAACAGAGCTAAGCTGGGCATGCTATCCGGTGTACTTACAGGCTCGTCCCATAGGCCGTTTTGATAGGTGCACACTGCGAGTCAAGTCCTCTGTGTACTGGGTAATAGGTATATTATGACGTGCTGGTTTAAAGGGCAAAAATAAATAAATAAATAGTGGTGAATGTCGGACAAAAAAGGCTATAACATGGAGAGCTCAAAAAGGGACAGAAAAAAACGGATCCCTGTAGTCCGTGTGGAAATATGCAAAAAAGGAGAACAAAAAGTCCCAAAGTTTGAGGCTACAAATCAAACTTTATTCAAAGAGTAAAATCCAGAAAACGGACAGCTGTATCCAAAACAGAGTGGCTTGTCTGACCGGTTTCGGTCAATAGACCGTAATCATAGACATAATGGGCTACAACTGTGTGCCCTATTTAAGAAAGGTGAGATCACCTCATTGGCTAAAAGCAAATGTTATTGAAACAGCTTATTACATTTAAAGGTATAAACACTATAACCCTGAATATATATATTCAATTGGAAAACTTAGATATGGTGTAACATAATATGTAGATGCATAAAAATAAATGCTCAAATACGAATAATAATAATAATAGCAAGCCAAGCAAAATATAAGGAAACACATGAACAAAACTGTAATATAAAATATAATACATTTGAGAGGTCCTACTAATCAGCCTTTAACCATTCACACTTTGTCATAAACAAATAATACAAGAATATGTTTAGCAAAGTTAGTTAATGCAATAGGGATTTAGACTGTACTAGTCTTAACTAGAAAAAAAGAGAGCATATCTACATATCACATGATTTCATATTTAAGTGTCATAGATGAAGGACTATGTCCAAGGAAGAGGATACTCAATAACGGATATACATAATATATTAATAACATATTGAAGACACCCATAGAATCCATAAACCTTGTCCCATACAATAAAGAAAATGAAATTGAAATACCCAAGAGGGGTGAAAAAATGCCAAATTATATCACTATCCAAGCGCATCACTTCACAGATCACCCCCCAGAGTACTAATGGGTGATCCGCAAAATAATACGCTCAAAAAATGAATCTATTGGCTAAATATACCTCAACCTAATGTTGCAAAAATTAATAATATCAAACTCTGAGTTGAATCCGTTTGGAATTAGGGTATCTAACTTGAAGATCCAATAGATCTCCTGTCTACATAGGACAGAAAATTTGTCTCCCCCTCTTGGGTGTCTTTTGATATGTTCAATTGCCCTCCACTGTAAACTAGAGACATCTTGATTGTGAACCTCAAGAAAGTGTTTCGATAGGGCTGAACATGGTCTTTCTCCCGAGATATAGGAAAGGTGTTCCCAGTGGCGTCACTAGGAGGGGGGTGGGGGGGGGCGGGCCGCACCCGGGTGACACCCACCAGGGGGTGACACCAAAATTTTTTTTTTTTTTTTAATTTTATTGAAATTCAAAGAAATACAATGTTGAGATGCATAGATTTTTTTTATTAGAAGGGCTGGCATTTGTGAACATTGGTGGGACTGGGGAAGATGTAGACACACAATTTTTTTGCCCCTTGAGCCAGTGCTGCAATTTCAACAAATAGTTTTCCCGGCTGCTTTTGCTTGTTTGTACTTTGCTTCTCCCCTGCCAAATTTCGCTATGAATGTTGTGGGCATGCTGTGGGGCTTGCAAAGTTGCGCTGCTAGCCTAAACCTGCCTGCCTATCTGTGCTCACTGCTCAGTGACATGTGGAGCAGTGGAGTCACTCACTGCTGTGCTGTCTCTCTAAACGGGAACTGGCAAATCATGAGGGGATGCCTGGCACCTGACCGCATGACTGTTTGACACTGTCTTTAAAGTGAATGAGCCACGTATGATGCCCACCAGACCATTACGGTTACGGTACACTAAGTGCACACTGAACAGGTAGGAGGGCGGGCGGGGGTCTGGGGGTGGGCAGAGTGCAGAGGTGATTGGCTATAAGAAGCGGTAGGCACGCGGCCCGGGGCTGTGCACTGACAGACTTGGAACAGAGTCAGAGAGCAGAATTTTCATAGTTTGCACCTAAAACTTTTCTTTAGTGATTTATTTTTAGAGTGCTCTGTTTATCTTTCATTTGATGCTCTGCTGAGCCAGGGAGCAGCTCTAGGCATGAGCTTTATAATTAATGCAGTGCAGTTTACATATTTTGTATGTGTGTGTCTGAGTTTTTGTGTGTGTGTGTGTCTCAGTGTTTGAGTGTGTGTGTCGAGTGTGTGTGTCGAGTGTGTTTCCGAGTGTTTGTGTGTGCATCTGAGTATGTTTTAAGTGTGTCTGAGTGTTTGTATGTGTGTTTGCCTGTGTTTTTGTGTGTGTCTGCTTTCTGGGGGGGGGGGTGACACCATAACTTACCGCACCGGGTGACACCAACCCTAGTGACGCCACTGGGTGTTCCCTAATACGTGTACCTACATCACGGGTGGTTCTACCTACAAAGCTCATTGAGCATTGTGTACAATCTATCAGATATATAATATATGAGCTTTTACAATTGACACATCCTCTTGTGTTAAAGCTCTCTCTTGTATGAAATGAGGTAAAAGTCTTACCAGTTCTAACATGGTCACATGAGGTGCACATACGTCTACCACACCTGTATGTCCCACTACATCTTAACCAGGAGCTCTCAGAGTCTTCCTCCTTAAGCATACTGGGAGATAGGATGTTACCAAGTGTCACATTCTTCTTGGCCACGAACATGCAGCCATTCATCACTGTATTTCTCAATTTAGTATCCCCAATCAGTATTGACAAATTCTTGTTAACAATTTCACATATTTGATCATACTAATTGGAGTATGCAGTGATGAATTTAGGCTTTGACCTTTGAACATCACCCTTCAATCTGCAGTTACTTGAAGAATTTTTAAAGAGTGACCTTCTGTCCATTTTCTTGACCTGATGAAAGGCGCCATCCACAATGTATTTGGAATAGCCTCTTTCATACAGTCTTTGACTCAAATGTCTGCTCTCCTCCAAAAAAGCACTATTTAGGATACAGTTTCGTTCTATCCTCATGAACTCTCCTTTGGCAATGCCCTTAAAGACATGTTTCGGATGACTGCTGTTAGCATGAAGTAAACTGCTCCCTGCAATAGGCTTTCGGAAGAGAGCAGACTCCACCCTATTGCACATGGGAACACCTTTAAGCGTAATATCCAAGAAGGCAATGGCCTCCTTTTGCCATTCAAAAGTAAATTTCAGGCCAACATCATTTTCATTAAGGCAATCAACAAAGTTAGCCACCTCGGTATGGTAATAAGCTGTTTCAATAACATTTGCTTTTAGCCAATGAGGTGATCTCACCTTTCTTAAATAGGGCATGCAGTTGTAGCCCATTATGTCTATGATTACGGTCTATTGACCGGAACCGGTCAGACAAGCCACTCTGTTTTGGATACAGCTGTCCGTTTTCTGGATTTTACTCTTTGAATAAAGTTTGAGTTTTAGCCTCAAACTTTGGGACTTTTTGTTCTCCTTTTTTGCAAGGCAAAAGAGAGTCAAAGATAAGAGAATCTTCTTACCACAGTGACACGACCTCTTCAGATGAGGACAGCTCTGGAAGATACTGGTTGAGAATCCATGAGAGTTGGACAGAGCACAGAAGAGAAAATACTTACCGGTAAGGTTCAGAACTGGGTCAGGGGAATCCTCTTGTCTAAACAGCATCATCAGCACCTGAGAGAAAATAAAAAGAAAGAGATCAAGTACAAGTCCCACTAAGGGAGAGAAACAGTTTGACAGAAAACCAATTGCCAGATGAACTGATCTTGAATCCAACATTTCCCCCCAGGGCTAGTATAGATAGTGAAAGTGAAGGTGCCCAGCCTGATGAAGTGGAAAGTCTGGCAATAGAAAACAATATCGAACCAAGAAGAATCTGTAAGAGAGAGAAAGCCAAAGCAAATGTTTACATATGAAACACTGGGTCAGCCATCACTACATCCACAGACCATGCTACACAGTGTAGCAGCATATACCTTTCCACACTTACCTGTATGGGCTACACAATATTATATGCCACCACTCTCATATCATACACCTCACAACTCATACAATGTGGCACCATACATTCCAACAGTAACAGTATATTAAGTTAAGACAGTTGTGTTTCAGGGTAATAAAACCGTGACTGAGTGTATATATGTTTTAGTAGCTGGAGCCATTTTATTTTGTCAGGGAGAATGTGAGACATAAAATATATGTGCACAATTGTATAATGTTTTATGCAATTTTCATGTTTCATATTGAAAGATGTTTGTTTAATTGTATTTGTTTTATATGGTGCTTGTAATAATTTTCTATGAAAACGCAACTCTCTGTTGTGAGAGCATAGGACTCCTATTTTGTAATAATTTACTATGAAAATGCAACTCTCTGTTGTGAGAGCATGGGACTTCTATTTTGTTATAATTTACTATGAAAATGCAACTCTCTGTTGTGAGAGCATAGGACTCCTCTTTTGTAATAATTTACTATGAGAATGCAACTCTCTGTTGTGAGAGCATGGGACTTCTATTTTGTAATAATTTACTATGAGAATGCAACTCTCTGTTGTGAGAGCATAGGACTTCTATTTTGTAATAATTTACTATGAAAATGCAACTCTCTGTTGTGAGAGCATAGGACTCCTATTTTGTAATAATTTACTATGAGAATGCAACTCTCTGTTGTGAGAGCATGGGACTCCTATTTTGTAATAATTTACTATGAGAATGCAACTCTCTGTTGTGAGAGCATGGGACTTCTATTTTGTAATAATTTACTATGAGAATGCAACTCTCTGTTGTGAGAGCATAGGACTTCTATTTTGTAATAATTTACTATGAAAATGCAACTCTCTGTTGTGAGAGCATAGGACTCCTATTTTGTAATAATTTACTATGAGAATGCAACTCTCTGTTGTGAGAGCATGGGACTCCTATTTTGTAATAATTTACTATGAGAATGCAACTCTGTTGTGAGAGCATAGGACTTCTATTTTGTAATAATTTACTATGAGAATGCAACTCTCTGTTGTGAGAGCATGGGACTCCTATTTTGTAATAATTTACTATGAGAATGCAACTCTCTGTTGTGAGAGCATAGGACTTCTATTTTGTAATAATTTACTATGAAAATGCAACTCTCTGTTGTGAGAGCATAGGACTCCTATTTTGTAATAATTTACTATGAGAATGCAACTCTCTGTTGTGAGAGCATGGGACTCCTATTTTGTAATAATTTACTATGAGAATGCAACTCTCTGTTGTGAGAGCATGGGACACCTATTTTGTAATAATTTACTATGAGAATGCAACTCTCTGTTGTGAGAGCATAGGACTTCTATTTTGTAATAATTTACTATGAAAATGCAACTCTCTGTTGTGATAGCATGGGACTTCTATTTTGTTATAATTTACTATGAAAATGCAACTCTCTGTTGTGAGAGCATGGGACTCCTATTTTGTAATAATTTACTATGAGAATGCAACTCTCTGTTGTGAGAGCATGGGACACCTATTTTGTAATAATTTACTATGAGAATGCAACTCTCTGTTGTGAGAGCATAGGACTCCTATTTTGTAATAATTTACTATGAAAATGCAACTCTCTGTTGTGAGAGCATGGGACTTCTATTTTGTTATAATTTACTATGAAAATGCAACTCTCTGTTGTGAGAGCATGGGACTCCTATTTTGTAATAATTTACTATGAGAATGCAACTCTCTGTTGTGAGATCATAGGACTTCTATTTTGTAATAATTTACTATACAAATGCAACTCTCTGTTGTGAGAGCATGGGACTCTTATTTTGACATGGACTTATGATCCTGAAGGATTGTGGGAGATCATGGGTGGAGCAATGTTTTTGTTTTTCCTCATATTCATAACCATTGAGGATTCTGTGAAGTACACACCCATTCTTCTTATTATTTCCTGTTTTAACAGGGATGCCTAAAGAAATACCACACAAAACACTTCAGGTGTAAAAGAGATATTTTATGCCCAGCTTTATTACATGTGCAAAATGTCAGATGGGAGAAAATAAGAGAGACATGTTAACATTTCTGTATTTAATGAATCAGTTGATCTGTAATATGTCTGAGGTCATCAAAATAAGATTGTAAGACTCCAGTTACTTCTAAATTATTTTATTAATGTATTATTCATTCCAGTTACTTTTAAATTATTTTATTAATGCAGCATTCATTGGTGTTAAATGCTATATAATGTTATATAATGTTAATGTTAATATAAAATGTGTATTGGTAACAGCACTGCCTGACACAGAGACAGTTATTTACAGTTAAATGTACTTTATATGCAGATAATCTCAGATACATTATTGTCTTCTATTAGAAAAGATTTATTACATGTCCTGTTATGTATAACAGTCCCTTGTATAGAGATAAGAATGTAAAGTTTGTGAGATTGATTTACATGAAAAGTGATAGAGGAATACTGTAGGGAAAAATTAATATTTGCATGTTTAATATTTATGATAAACTAGTACTAAAGCCCGTGTACACGGGCCATTTTTTTTCAGAACAGCGGTCCCACCCCTTGCTCTCTCCCCCCTTTCTTTTGCTCTCTCTTCCCCCCTCTCTTTTGCTTTCTTTCCCCCCTCTCTTTTGCTTTCTCTCCCCCCTCTCCTTTGTTCTCTCTCTCCCCTCTTTTGCTCTCTCCCCTCTTTGGCTCTCTCTCCCCCCTCTTTGGCTCTCCCCCCCCTTGGCTCTCCCCCCCCCCCTCTTTGGCTCCCCCCCCCTCTTTGGCTCTCCCCCCCCCCTCTTTGGCTCTCTCCCCTCTTTTGCTCTCTCTCCTCTTTGGCTCTCTCTCTCCCCTCTTTGGCTCCCCCCCCTTTGGCTCTCTCTCCCCCCTCTTTGGATCTCTCTCCCCCCTCTTTGGCTCTCTCTCCCCCCTCTTTGGCTCTCTCTCCTCTTTGGCTCTCTCTCTCCCCCCTCTTTGTCTCTCTCTCTCCCCCCTCTTTGGCTCTCCCCTCCCCTTTGGCTCCCCCCTGCCCTTTGGCTCCCCCCCTCTTTGGCTCTCCCCCCCCCCCTCTTTTGCTCTCCCCTCCCCTCTTTGTCTCTCTCCCCCTCTTTTATTCTCTCCCCCCTCTTTGGCGCTCTCCCCCCCTCTTTGGCTCTCTCCCCCCCTCTTTGGCTCCCCCCCCCCCCTCTTTGGCTCTGCCCCCCCCCCCCCTCTTTGGCTCTCTCTCCCCCCTCTTTGTCTCTCTCCCCTCTTTTGCTCTTCTCTTTGGTTCTCTTTCCTCTTTGGCTCTCTCTCTCCCCCCTCTTTGGCTCTCCCCCCCTTTAGCTCTCTCCCCCCCCCCTTTGGCTCTCTCTCCCCCCTCTTTGGCTCTCTCTCCCCCCTCTTTGGCTCTCTCTCCTTTTTGGCTCTTTTTCCTCTTTGGCTCTCTCTCTCCCCCCTCTTTGGCTCTCCCCCCCTTCTCTTTGGCTCTCCCCCCCTTCTCTCTGGCTCTCTTCCCCCCCCTTCTCTTTGGCTCTCTCTCCCCCCCCCCTTCTCTTTGGCTCTCTCTCCCCCCCTTCTCTTTGGCTCTCTGCCCCCCCCCTTCTCTTTGGCTCTCTGCCCCCCCTTCTCTTTGGCTCTCTGCCCCCCTTCTCTTTGGCTTTCTGCCCCCCCCTTCTCTTTGGCTTTCTGCCCCCCCCTTCTCTTTGGCTCTCTGCCCCCCCCTTCTCTTTGGCTCTCTGCCCCCCCCTTCACTTTGGCTCTCTGCCCCCCCTTCTCTTTGGCTCTCTGCCCCCCCCTTCTCTTTGGCTCTCTGCCCCCCCCTTCTCTTTGGCTCTCTGCCCCCCCGCCTTCTCTTTGGCTCTCTGCCCCCCCGCCTTCTCTTTGGCTCTCTGCCCCCCCTTCTCTTTGGCTCTCTGCCCCCCCTTCTCTTTGGCTCTCTGCCCCCCCCCGCCTTCTCTTTGGCTCTCTGCGCCCCCCTTCTCTTTGGCTCTCTGCCCCCCCCCTTCTCTTTGGCTCTCTGCCCCCCCCCTTCTCTTTGGCTCTCTGCCCCCCCCCCTTCTCTTTGGCTCTCTGCCCCCCCCTTCTCTTTGGCTCTCTGCCCCCCCTTCTCTTTGGCTCTCTGCCCCCCCCCCTTCTCTTTGGCTCTCTGCCCCCCCCCTTCTCTTTGGCTCTGTGCCCCCCCCTCCTGCTCCCTCTCTGGCTCTGTCTTAGCGGGACCCCGCCCGGCCACGCCCCATCGCGGCAACACCCGCCCGGCCACGCCCCTCGCGACGCCCAGCCACGCCCCTCACGACGCCCGGCCACGCCCCTCGCGATGCTCCCGTCGGCCACAAACAGCTGTGAGGTCTGGGGAGCGCGTTGCCGCTTCTCACGCAGCAGACCTCACAGCTGTTGAGTAGCTCGCGCTCCCTATCTCACAGCTGCTTGTATGCTGTGTACCTCGAGCTCCCAATCTGTCAGCTGTCAGCTATGCCGAGGTGCGCGAGAATAGAATCTAAGGCCAAGTGTTTGTCTGTACTGCGCATGACGGCTTCAGACAAACACTTGTCTTTTATAATATAGGATAAGCACAAATGACATGTTACTTGGTTATTAAGATTGCAAAACTTTATTGTTTGAATACAACTGCAAAACTTTTATTGTTTGAATACAACTGCAAAACTTTATTGTTTGAATACAATTGCAAACAAATATATGTTTAATAAATATAACCATTGAGGATTCACCATTGAGGATTCTGTGAAGTAGACACCCATTCTCCTTAATGTAACATTTCATCTGCTTACTGGCCTCCTGATTGGGGTTTGTAACATGTACAATGCAGGGGAGCCTTTATTAGTGTAGGTTGCAGATCTATCTATCTATCCATCTATCTATCTATCTATCTATCATAATCATGTATTGTATTTATTTCTTACTACTCAGTTATCTTTAGGGAGGCCAAAAGTGTTTTCACCAGTGCCCTCTGTAGAGTAGGTCCGATAATGAGTCTGAGACTAATCACACAATAATAAAAAAGGACAGAACTTAGATAATTGTTTCTGCTTATGAAAGCCTTTTAATGCTTAAATAGGGAACACAGAAGAATTAGAATAGCTAAACTGGGAATACACATTTTTGTGTGTGGTTTAAGCACAAACAAATCTCTGTTGAAGATACTTTGCATTAACAGCTCTGGAGTTTATACCCTTTACCCAAGTCTTTAAAAGAACATGGGGAAAAAGTTAAATGTTGAGATAACAATTATTATTTGTAATAGTATTGCACAAAACTACATGAAGGGCTACACTACTTGAGCACCATTGGCTTGGAGCAACATGAACTTAGTGCTCGAGTGATATGCAACATGAATTTTACTGAGCACCCCAAGGGGTCTATTTATTTTTGTGCAGACAGACATAATCCGCTATAGCGAACCATGTCCGCTGCACATTGATAAATGCTGACAGCATACGCTGTCGGCATTTATCATTGCACCAGCAGTTCACAAGATACCGCCCCCTGCAGATTTGCAGCCAACCGGCCGCTAGCAGGGGGTGTCAATCAGCCCGATCGTACATGATCAGGCGGATTGCTATACGCTGCCTCGGAGGCGGCATATGAGTTTAGGAGCAACAGTCTTAAAACTGCTGCTTCTTAACTCCTGTTTCCGGCGAGCCTAAAGGCTTGTGCGGAAACAAGGGGAACAGGGGCCTTTCGGCCCTTATTAAATAGACCCCCAAGTCTTTTATGTGAGGGAAGTATATTATGTGAGAGGTTTAGCACTTCTGTGCTATCTAATACATGCAGATGTTAGTGTACCTTAGATTATTGCTCAAGCAATAAAAAAATTACTTTGAGCGCAAACATAGAAGAGATATTGGTTGCGCTAAAGGCTTGTTAAAGAACAATAGCGCTAATATTTTTTTGCGCTCCACTTGTAATCTAGGACTTATATTACTGATATGAACTTGTGTTAATTCCATTGCAATATCATTATTTTGATACCAGATTAGAACATAAAAATAATATAAATATTTCTACTTGCCACCCATATAATAAGCTGTGTGTGTGCACGCAGTGGTGGAACTTCCAAGGTTGCAGGTGCAGCCAGGCCCTGGAGATCCGCCACTCAGGGAGGGCCCAGCATTTGCAACAGGACCCTGGAGTTCTGCCACCTTTGGGGAACATGAGGAGAAAAATAAAAAAAACACAAAGTCCTACTGGTAAAGATGCACTCATCAGGTAGGGGTACATAGAATAATATGTCTCAGTATAGCTGGTCCCAAAATTAGTCCACAGTCTAGTGTATCCCTTAAACATTCATGAGGGACAAAGAAGCGGCTTACCCCACTATTGGTGCAGGACGCCTGGTCCTAGGGTGCTAATGCGGCAGGCTCACTCGGCCCAAACCGCTGTTTCACCAGCGCTGAGTGCCCACAGGAAAGCCGAGAAGTACCTCTCTCCATTTGCGTCCCAGACAGCAGCCACTACAGATGTCAGACTTCCTTGCTGAGTGAGCATCTCCATATTGCTCAACCCGTTATAATAGATTTGCTCCATGCTCAGGGCCAGTAGCCTGGTGTCTCTACTAGTACTATATGCTTGCTGAGAACCGGCGCTACTGGAAGCTTGGCCCCTCCACCCCTATTTGGCCTCCCTGGAGGTTAGTGCAATCTAGCCGTGCTCAGAGAGGCATTGGAGGCTATAGTAAATATACTAACAAGTTATTATTGAAGTTATGCAAAGTTACTTACAAAAATGGTATTCCATTAGCATGTATGGTTAGCAAACATTTTAGATTGATTTATTTATTTTATATTTCACTCTATTTTTTATTTCAACCCCATTGAACTGACACCATTACATTTTAGTTCTTTTTGGACCAAAAACTTCTTAGTTTATTCATCTGGCAATATTACTTTTTTACTGTATATCATTTATATATTATGATGATTTGGAATATTTAGTGTGTATGTCTCTCTCTCTTTATATATATATATATATATATATATATATATATATATATATATATATATATATATATACACACATATATATATATATATATATATATATATATTTATGTGTTAATATGTGTATATACATAAATATATATGTGTATATGTTTACAATTTGCTGCCCATCGCTGTGCGACTTACCCCCTTTGCTGCGCTAGTTCTCATGCCGTGTCTCACAGCATCAGAACGAGGCTCTCATTGGAGCCTATAGAAGCCTGCCGGTATTACCTCTTTTGCAAAAGTGATATTTTGTGCTCCACTTGTAATCTAGCCCTTAATGTATAATGTAATTTTAATTTTAAAAAAGGGTTTACTTCACATATATTTTCATGCAAAAATAAATAAATACATAAATAAAACATTCAACACGTTTAAATGCTGCTTTTTTACATGGAGGACAGAAAATGTTTGCGTACAGAGCCAATTTAAGGGAAAATAGCAGCTATTAGTTAAAGGGACATGAATCCTAAATTTTATCTATTATTTTTCAGATAATGAATACAATTTAAAAAAAGTTTTAAATGTACTTCTATTATAAAATTTGCTTCATTCTCATGTCATTCTTTGTTGAAGAGATATCTAGATAGGTAGTGTGCACATTTCTGCAGCACCATATGACAGGAAATAGTGCTGTGATCTAGTGCTCTTGCTAATGTATAATACTATTTCAAAACTGCTAACATATAGTACTACAGACACGTGTACACTCCTGAACTTACCATCTTGCCTTTTAACAAAGTATAACAAGAAAACAAAGAAAATTAGATAATAGAAGTAAATTGGAAAGTTGTTTCTATCCGAATCATGAAAGAAAAAGTGGGTTTTATGTCCCTTTAATGGTGTCCATTGAATTGACCTTAAAAGGTTAAGCTGAACCTGCAACCATGGGGTTTGACGAGATACTGCACAGCCATCTCATTTCATGTACAAATAGCGCTAGCTTCCATCAATGTAATGATAGAGAATCGCTGTGACATCAGCAAAATACCAGAAGTATAATATTATACTGCAAAGGAAACACACTGTTGTGAGAAGCACCAGGGTAATCAAAAAGTATAATAGAAACAGAAATATCTTGAATTTTTTCTCTCCTAAGCAACATGAAAGGACTTTGAAAAGAAATCACATCAGTGACCAAAATTTAAAATTATCTATACTATAATCGCGTTTGTAACGCGTCCGTCGCCAGTTGCTCACACATCCTCAAAGGAATGTTGGCTGTGCGAGGCAGCCAAACAAATTCACCGGGATGCAGCGAAGGCAAACAGGGCATTAAAAAAAAAAAAAACTAACCGCCCGCAATAAGTATTAAAAAAAAAACCTAACCGCCCGCAATAAGTATTAAAAAAAAACCTAACTGCCTGCAAAAAGTATTAAAAAAAACTAACTAACCGCCCGTACGAAAACAACTACATAATAAAATTATTAAAAATATTGGCTGATTTGCAACCAACAAGATTTTAGTAGCTCTCTTCCTATTGGCTGATGTGAAAATAAATATGGGGTACCTTGAATTCAATTTTCAGTGTGCAGCGGACGATCACATGAAGAGGAGCCTTCATGCCACCGAGGAGCGCCGCCGCTGAGGATACCCACATCTGGGAAGACCATTCCGCACCTCCGTTCCAGGCCGCCTTCGCTGTGGATGAAGATTGAAGATGATGGACCCGCCTGGAAGAAGACCTTCTCCGTCGGACTTCATGAACCATGAGTACCTTTTTGGGGCTTAGTGTTAGGCTTTTTTGGGGGGGCGGGTAGTTTGTTTTTAGATTATGTTTTTGTGGGCAATTGAAAAAGAGCTGAATGCCCTTTTAAGGGCAATGCCCATACAAATGCCCCTTTAGGGGCAATGGGTAGTTTAGTTTTTTTAAGTGTTATTTTTTTTTTATTTTGGGGGGTTTGGTGGGTGGGGGTTTTTACTATTAGGGGGACTTAGTCATTTTTTAGGTAAAGGAGCTGTTTAATTTAGGGCAATGCCCTACAAAAGGCCCTTTTAAGGGCTATTGGTAGGATAGATTAGAGTTTTATTATATTATTTCTGTAATTTTAGGATTTTTTTTAATTTTTGTAATTTTAGGTATTTATTTAAATAATTTAGGTTTTTAAATATTTTAAAATTTAAATTTAATTAGGGTTAAATTATGGGGGTGTTAGGTTAGGTGGGGATAGTTGTTAGAAAAAATACTTTGCATTCTGGGTGTGGGTGCTGGGTGGGCGGTTTAGAAGTTAATTGGATAAATTAGTTTTTTGTGATGTGTGTTTTTTGTGGTTTAGTATTTAATATGTTAATTTGTGTTTTTTTTTCGTTTTCTTTAAAAGCAGATTAGGGGTTAATCAATTTATAAATTAGAGTATGATCTTTGTGTTTAGTGGTTAATAAGTGTATTAGGTAAATTGTGATTTTTGGGGCTTGTCCGATTAGGGGTAATTAATTGTATTATTATTTATGGTTTTGGGGGTATGGTGGTAATATGAGTGGCTATGTGATTTAGTGGTTAATAATTTTTTTAGGTAGATTGCGATGTGGAGGGTTCTCGGATAAGGGGTTATTCATTTTATTATTAGCTGCGATTTTTTGGGGGATGGAGGAAATATTGGTTTAGAAGTGTCAGGTTTATTATTGGGAGGTGGCTCAGCCTACACATAGACACTGACACTACAATAATAAGCAGTTGTAAAATATATATATATATATATATATATATATATATATATGTATATAATGTACACACTCACTGACACTTTAAATAATTTAGCATTTAGCCGTATGTACCGAAAGGAAGTGTATGTATAAGTGTCAGTTTGTACATGACTTATACAACTGCTTATTATTTCAGTGTCAGTGTGTACAATATTTATACTTCACCTATGCATTTTTACTGTATCAATAGTGTGTGGGCAGAGTTATGGAAATTCCCGATCGCAACTTCCAAAAATCTTATACGGGCATACTTCATAGAAATTGACCTATACGTGAGTGGCAATCAAACACTGCACGTTTGAGGAAAACCACGCCTCTCGCTCATGGCGAATTGTGTGTGTTGCTCGCGACTAACCACACCCTTTGCTTACGCCATTTAGTCAATTAAAATATAAAGTGTTTCGATTATCTGACGCAGTTAGGAAAAAGCAGTCTGTGAGGATAGTTGTTGTAGAGATAGATCAACGTTTTTAATAGCGGCACATCGTCTGTTGTCTACATTTTTAGCATTATTAGCAATTCCAACCCAAAAGCTTTTTTAAAAGCTATAGAAAAGCCTGCTGATTTTAATTTTTAAAAGCTTTTTTTTTTAAAGCTTTACTGGTCATAAAAAAAAACGATTGTAAATTTCATCTCAAAAGCTTTTTTAAAAGCTACACAAAAGGAAGCTAATTACTTTTATAAAGCTTTTCTTAAAGCTATAGTAGTTTTAAAAATAAAAAAATAATAATTAAACTACAGTTGAAATATCAACCAATTTGTACAGACTACTTTTCTAAATATATTCAAATTTTTTTTAAACAAACAAATAGTATACCTTAGAAATAAAGAGTATACCATATGTATCACTACTTTCACAGTAAAAGATTTTTTTGGAAAGACCAGTGAGTGCCAGTTTTGTGTTCAACTATATTTAATTACACTAGCACCCTGGCAGTTGATATACTGAGTGAGAGTGCTCTCCGTTGTTACTATATATATATATATATATATATATATATATAAATATTTATATTATATAACTGAGCTACTTACAGTATGTAGCAACACACTATTTGGACATTTTTTTTTATTTTTAAAACTACTATAGCTTTAAGAAAAGCTTTATAAAAGTAATTAGCTTCCTTTTGTGTAGCTTTTAAAAAAGCTTTTGAGATGAAATTTACAATCGTTTTTTTTTATGACCAGTAAAGCTTTAAAAAAAAAAGCTTTTATAAATTAAAATCAGCAGGCTTTTCTATAGCTTTTTAAAAAGCTTTTGGGTTGGAATAGCTAATAATGCTAAAAATGTAGACAACAGACGATGTGCCTCAATTAAAAACGTTGATCTATCTCTACAACATTATAAGAAATACCGAGCAAATAGGTGTTGCTAAATACGGTGTTGCTACATCTGTAACTTTATTATATAAATAAATATTGTTGCTACACCTGTAGCTTTATATATATATATAATATATTTTGGATATATTTAGGACAGCAGTTCATCCAAAAAAGGTTGTCACTATACCTGTCAGTTATATATATATTTAAAATAAGTTTGGCAAATAGGGTGTTGCTACACATGTAGATTTATTATATATATATATATATATATATATATATATATATATATATATATATATATATATATATATATATATATATATATATATATATATAGGACAGTAGACCATCCAAATAGGGTGTAGAATTATTTATATATAGATAAAAGCAGTTTTCTAAGTCCATTGTTGATACTTCTGTATAAAAATAAATAAATATTGTTTCAAAACCTGTAGCTTTAAAAGAAATGAAATATTTTGGATAAATTTAGGTCAGCAGTCTGTACAAATAGGGTGTCACTACACCTGTAGCTTAAATATATATATAATATAAGTGTGAGCAAATAGGGTGTTGCTATAACCGTAGCTTATTATATATATAAAATATTTTGGATACATTTAGGACAGCGCTTGCAATAAAAGTAAACTATCATACGCTAACCCGGCGCGGAAAAAAGCCGAACTTAGAATATTGTGTGTTCTATAACGTATACTAATATGTGGAAAAAAATGCCATACTCTTGCGCAAACCCAATTGCATATTCTCATGTGTCCTAACCCTATATGAAAATATGAATATTTCACATTCCAATGTTCTTCACATAAAAGAATATGTTCTATTTATAAATACATATATATATATATTTATTTTTTTTATATGATGTTTTTGGCACAAATAAATATTTATATCTATATATACATGATTATATATAGGTATAGATATATACAAATATATATAGGAATATATTTTAAAAAAAGAAAAATTATGCTTACCTGATAAATTTATTTCTTTTTGGCTATGATGAGTCCACGGATTTCATCCTTACTTGTGGGATATCGCCTCCTGGTCAGCAGGAGGAGGCAAAGAGCACCACAGCAGAGCTGAATATATAGCTGCTCCCTTCCCTCCCGCTCCAGTCATTCGACCGAAGATAGGAAGAGAAAGGAAAAGCCAAAGTGCAGAGGTGACTAAAGTTTAACAAAAAGAAATACATTTATCAGGTAAGTATACATTTTCTTTTCTTTTTTAAGATACAATGAGTCCACAGAATTCATCCTTACTTGTGGGATACAATACCAAAGCTATAGTACACGGATGAAAAGGGAGGGACAAGACAGGGAACCTAAACGGAAGGTTACCACTGCTTGAAGAACCTTCCTCCCAAACCCAGCCTCAGCCAAGGCATAAGTTATAAGTAAAGTAAGAGACGACCAAGTTGCAGCTTTGCAAATCTGTTCAACAGAAGCATAATTTTTGAATGCCCATGAGGAAGCCACAGACCTAGTGGAATGAGCCGTAATTCGTTCAGGAGGCTGCTGTCCAGCAGTCTCATATGCAAAATGGATGATACTATTCAGCCAAAAAGAGAGGTAGTCGTAGCTTTCTGACCTCTACGTTTTCCTAAAAAAAAAAAAAAAACAATAAACAAAGAAGACGATTGTCGAAAATCCTTAGTCGCTTGTAAGTAAAACTTTAAAGCACGGTCTACGTCTAAATTATGTAACATACATTCCTTCTTAGAGGAAGGATTAGGACTCAAGGAAGGAACAACAATCTCCTGATTAATATTCTTGTTTGAAACAACTTTAGGAAGAAAACCAGGATTAGTACGTAACACCACCTTATCCGAATGGAAAATAAGATAAGGAGAGTCAAACTGTAATGCTGAAAGCTCAGATACTCTTCGAGCAGAAGAAATAGCAACCAGAAATAAGACTTTCCAAGATAATAACTTAATATCAATGGAATACATAGGTTCAAACGGAACCCCTTGAAGAACTCTAAGAACTAAATTTAAACTCCAAGGAGGAGCAATTGGTCTATATACAGGCCTGATTCTAGTCATAGCCTGACAAAATTATTGTACATCTAGAACATCTGCCAGACGCTTGTGTAACAAAATAGATAAAGCAGAAATATGTCCCTTTAAGGAACTTGCTGACAGCCCCTTCTCCAATCCATCTTGGAGAAAGGACAAAATTCTGGGAATCCTAACCCTTCTCCATGAATAGCCCTTGGATTCACACCAATAAAAATATTTACGCCATATCTTATGGTAAATTTTCCTAGTAACAGGCTTACGTGCCTGAATTAAGGTATCTATAACCGAATCAGAAAACCCTCACTTAGATAAAATTAAGCGTTCAATCTCCAAGCAGTCAGCTGCAGAGAAACTAGATTCGGATGATGGAAGGGCCCTTGAATAACAAGGTCTTTCCTCAACGTTAGCTTCCACGGCGGCTGAGATGACATGTCCACCAGATCCGCATACCAAATCCTGCGAGGCCACGCAGGAGCGATGAGGATTACCGACGCCCTCTCCTGTTTGACTCGAGCAATCACCCTGGGAAGAAGAGCAAACTGAGGAAATACATAAGCTAGGCTGAAAGACCAAGGCACTGCCAGGGCATCTATCAGCTCTGCCTGGGGATCCCTGGACCTGGACCCGTATCTTGGAAGCTTGGCATTCTGACGAAATGCCATGAGATCCAACTCCGGCCTGCCCCATCTGAGAATCAGGTTGGAAAATATCTCCAGATGGAGTTCTCATTCCCCCAGATGAAATGTCTGCCTGCTCAGAAAGTCTGCCTCCCAGGTTTCCACCCCTGGGATATAGATCGCTGACAGATAGCAGGAGTGAGACTCCGCCCACTGAATTATCTTGGCTACTTCTGTCATCGCTAAGGAACTCCTTGTTCCTCCCTGATGATTGATGTAAGCTACAGTCATTATGTTGTCCGACTGAAATCTGATGAATTGGGCCGAAGCCAACTGAGGCCAAGCCCGAAGAGCATTGAATATTGCTCTCAACAGCAGGATATTGATGGGAAGTAGAGACTCTGCTGGAGTCCATACACCCTGAGCCCTTAGGGAGTTCCAAACTGCTCCCCAACCTAACAGACTGGCATCCGTTGTCACTATCACCCATGAGAGTCTGCGGAAGCATGTCCCCTGAGACAGATGATCCAGTGACAACCACCATAGAAGAGAATCCCTTGTCTCCTGATCTAGATATATTAGAGGAGACAGATCTGTATAATCTTCACTCCACTGCCTGAGCATGCTCAATTGCAGAGGCCTGAGATGAAACCGTGCTAATGGTACAATGTCCATTGCCGCCACTATCAATCCAATCAAACCTCAGGAACTTGTGATGATCTCTGTGTAAAGGTACGTGTAAAGGTACGCATCCTTTAAATCCACTGTTGACATAAATTGACCTTCCTGGATCAATGGAAGAATGTAATGATTGGTTTCCATCTTGAAAGATGGAATTCTGAGAAACTTGTTTAGACTCTTGAGATCTAAAATAGGCCTGAAAGTTCCCTCTTTTTTGGGGACTACAAACAGATTTGAGTAAAACCCCTGTCCCTGTTCCTGAACTGGGACGGGACAGATTACTCCCATGGAGGAGATGTCTCTTACACAATGTAAGAACGCCTCTCTTCTTATCTGGTCTACAGACAATTGTGAAAGAAGAAACCTTCCTCTGGGGGAAGAATTTCTGAACTCCAGTTTGTATCCCTGAGACACTATATCTATTGCCCAGGGATCCTGAACATCTTGCATCCAAGCCTAGACGAAGAAGAACAGTCTGCCCCCTACCAGATCTGGTCCCGGATCAGGGGCCAACCCTTCATGCTGACTTGGGAGCAACAGCAGGCTTCTTGGATTGTTTACCCTTGTTCCAAAACTGGTTGGGTCTCCAGGTAGACTTGGTTTGCGAATAGTTCCCTTCCTGTTTAGAAGAAGAGGAAGGGGGGATTCCCTTGAAATTACGAAAGGAATGAAAATTACTCTGTCGACCTCTCTGTTTGGATTTCTTATCCTGAGGAAGGAGATGACCCTTGCCTCCCGTGATGTCAGAAATAATTTCCTTCAAGTCAGGGCTGAACAGGGTTTTCCCCTTGTAAGGAATAGCCAAAAGCTTAGACTTGGATGATACATCCGCAGACCAAGATTTCAACCATAAGGCCCTGTGTGCTAAGATGGAAAACCCCAAACTCTTAGCCGCCAGTTTGGTAATCTGCAGAGAAGCGTCTGTAATAAATGAATTAGCCAATTTAAGAGCTTTAATCCTATCTTGTATCTCTTCCAAAGAAGTCTCAGTTTTAAGAGATTCCTCCAGAGCATCAAACCAATAAGCCGCCGCACTTGTAACCGTAACAATGCAGGCTGCCGGTTGCAATAGCAACCCCTGATGAACGTAAATTTTCTTAAGTAGACCCTCTAATTTCTTATCCATAGGGTGTTTGAAGGCACAACTATCCTCAATAGGAATAGTAGTTCGTTTAGCCAAGGTGGAAATAGCTCCTTCCACCCTAGGGACCGTCTGCCAAGAGTCCCTAATAGCATCAGCTATAGGGTACATCTTTTTGAAAACAGGAGAAGGAGAGAAAGGAATACCAGGTCTCTCCCATTCCTTAGCAATAATCTCTAAAGTTCTATTAGGAACTGGAAAAACATCAGAATAAGAAGGGACTTCTAGCTATCTGTCTAACTTACTCAATCTTTCTGGAGGAACCACAATTTAATCACAGTCGTCCAGAGTAACCAAAACCTCCCTCAATAACAGTTGGAGGTGTTCAAGTTTAAACCTAAAGGAAACCAATTCTGAATCTGTCATTGGCAAGACACTTCCTGAGTCAGAAAGTTCACCTTTGGATAGAACCTCCATACCCTCCAATTCATTTGAGCTCTGTGAGGGTATATCTGAGATCGCCAGCAAAACATCAAAAGCTGTATTAACCACGTGGGCTTCCTTCCTTTTGCATTTGCCTTGAAATACGGGAAAGGCAGACAAAGTCTCAGACAGAGTGGATGACATAACCGACGCAATGTCCTGTAAAGTAATTGCAGCAGAGGCTGCAGAGGTACTCGGTTCTGCTTGAGCAGGCGTTAAGGGCTGAGACGCTTGGGGAGTAAGGTGCGGCATACTCTGAATATCATCAGTAGAACCCTGAGAAACATCCGCATTTGTCAATTTTTTATCAAGAAAAATTTGTTCTCTAAACTGTAATGCCCTCTCAATGCAAGAAGGGCAAAAGGTAACAGGATGTTCCACATTGGCATTCAAACACATGGAACATGTACTGTTCAGGAGGTCTTCCATGATAAAAAGTAAAGCAAATAAAACTCTAGGTCGTGGCCCTTTAAATATACAATGTGATAATTTATAAGTCCGAAAAAAAAGCAATTAAAGGACTAATTCCCCACCAACAGATATGGGATAGATACAGCCTTTTCTGAGTTAAGCGGTGTCCCAGAACATAAAAAAGCTGCACATACCTCTATGCTGAGCGACAGCATGACTTGCCCCACATGATCAAGAGATCCTCTTCTCCTCCTGAATTTCTGTGGGAATAAACAGGGTCTTAGATAATATCTGCTAAGATCATCTGCAGGGCAGCACAAAGTATGGGAGGCGCAGAGAGAATGAAAATCCCACCAGTTCCCATTGCTTAAAAGCCACCTGTAGCTCTACTCTAGAGGCTGACAAGGAATACGGCTACACTCTGAAATAAAATAGCACTCACTTAAAAATAATAAACTCTTGATTGAAGAATCTAAACTAACACCTCACTTTACCTCTTCCTATCACTAACACAGGCAAAGAGAATGACTGGAGTGGGAGGGAAGGGAGGAGCTATATATACAGCTCTGCTGTGGTGCTCTTTGCCTCCTCCTGCTGACCAGGAGGCGATATCCCACAAGTAAGGATGAAATCCGTGGACTCATCGTATCTTAAAAAAGAAATACTTAGAACATATTCTGCTATATGCAGAACATTGGAATGTCAAATAATTACTGTAAATACACAGTAAAACACTTTATTAAAACATAATATTGCATAAATATGATTGTACGTGTTCTCATCTACTTAACTACAAATGTGTTTATACAGGGAGTGCAGAATTATTAGGCAAGTTGTATTTTTGAGGATTAATTTTATTATTGAACAACAACCATGTTCTCAATGAACCCAAAAAACTCATTAATATCAAAGCTGAATAGTTTTGGAAGTAGTTTTTAGTTTGTTTTTAGTTATAGCTATTTTAGGGGGATATCTGTGTGTGCAGGTGACTATTACTGTGCATAATTATTAGGCAACTTAACAAAAAACAAATATATACCCATTTCAATTATTTATTTTTACCAGTGAAACCAATATAACATCTCAACATTCACAAATATACATTTCTGACATTCAAAAACAAAACAAAAACAAATCAGTGACCAATATAGCCACCTTTCTTTGCAAGGACACTCAAAAGCCTGCCATCCATGGATTCTGTCAGTGTTTTGATCTGTTCACCATCAACATTGCGTGCAGCAGCAACCACAGCCTCCCAGACACTGTTCAGAGAGGTGTACTGTTTTCCCTCCTTGTAAATCTCACATTTGATGATGGACCACAGGTTCTCAATGGGGTTCAGATCAGGTGAACAAGGAGACCATGTCATTAGATTTTCTTCTTTTATACCCTTTCTTGCCAGCCACGCTGTGGAGTACTTGGACGCGTGTGATGGAGCATTGTCCTGCATGAAAATCATGTTTTTCTTGAAGGATGCAGACTTCTTCCTGTACCACTGCTTGAAGAAGGTGTCTTCCAGAAACTGGCAGTAGGACTGGGAGTTGAGCTTGACTCCATCCTCAACCCGAAAAGGCCCCACAAGCTCATCTTTGATGATACCAGCCCAAACCAGTACTCCACCTCCACCTTGCTGGCGTCTGAGTCGGACTGGAGCTCTCTGCCCTTTACCAATCCAGCCACGGGCCCATCCATCTGGCCCATCAAGACTCACTCTCATTTCATCAGTCCATAAAACCTTAGAAAAATCAGTCTTGAGATATTTCTTGGCCCAGTCTTGACGTTTCAGCTTGTGTGTCTTGTTCAGTGGTGGTCGTCTTTCAGCCTTTCTTACCTTGGCCATGTCTCTGAGTATTGCACACCTTGTGCTTTTGGGCACTCCAGTGATGTTGCAGCTCTGAAATATGGCCAAACTGGTGGCAAGTGGCATCTTGGCAGCTGCACGCTTGACTTTTCTCAGTTCATGGGCAGTTATTTTGCGCCTTGGTTTTTCCACACGCTTCTTGCGACCCTGTTGACTATTTTGAATGAAACGCTTGATTGTTCGATGATCACGCTTCAGAAGCTTTGCAATTTTAAGAGTGCTGCATCCCTCTGCAAGATATCTCACTATATTTGACTTTTCTGAGCCTGTCAAGTCCTTCTTTTGACCCATTTTGCCAAAGGAAAGGAAGTTGCCTAATAATTATGCACACCTGATATAGGGTGTTGATGTCATTAGACCACACCCCTTCTCATTACAGAGATGCACATCACCTAATATGCTTAATTGGTAGTAGGCTTTCGAGCCTATACAGCTTGGAGTAAGACAACATGCATAAAGAGGATGATGTGGTCAAAATACTCATTTGCCTAATAATTCTGCACTCCCTGTATGTATATATTTGTCTGTAATTAGATATATACAAATATAAATACATAAATGCATATGTACACACAGATATAAATATATACATATACATCTTTGTAATTATATGTAATTAAAGCCCTTTGCCTTCCTTTTTTTTTCACCTGAGACCTCATATCTTTGAGCCCTTATAACTTTTTGTGCAATATTTTTTTTAAATAATTTTTATTAGATAGTGTTATTATGAGTGTAACTGTACACCCGCAATAAACCTCTTTTCGCTTGTGTAGCGCTCCACTCGTAATTTGGCCCTTAGTATTTAATGACCCTTTAATGATAAAGCATAATGACTAAAGTCAAGGATTTGGACCATTTCACTTAAAGGGACAATCAACACACGACACAACAGAATCCTATATTTTTGAAACCCAAATGAAGATTTGCTTGCACCGCATCCCTTCTGTATTATCTATTTCCTTGTCCTAGTAATCATCCACGATACATGAGTTAATCAGATCGAAATATGGCCACCTAACTCCACCCAACGTTACGTATCTACCTTCTCTTTCAAAGCATCCGCCAATCAGAATGCAATCCTCGGTCAGAATTTTCAAACTTGTTCACGGATTTTTGCGCATGCGCAATTGTATAGGAACCAAATAAGCTGAACTTTGTTTCGCACAATTGTTTCTGCCGGATTCTATTTGTAACAGTAACTTATTACGATAATAAGAGGTAATTGTCACCAGCATTGAAAGGTTTCTCAATTGTAAAATCTATAGTAGTTTGCAAATTATAGTGATTCAAATTAAAATTTAATTAATTTCTCTATGATTGTTACTAATCTTGTTTTATGCTTTTCTGTGAGTGATGGCCATATATCTTTCAAGACCTACTTAGCCATGTTTACTGAGATCTGACTATCTACTTTCTTAAAATGAATACAAAAGAGTCCTTTCATATGAGAATCTCCTGAACATGTGGGATCCAGATCGTGAAACAATTCAGCGCTGAGCTGCCCCTTCAACATCACTCTCTCACTAAACAGGGCACAGCGGACAACCCACTTATGTAAGAAACCTGAGGTGGCTGCCTAACTCACAGCGCACACCTGCGCAAAACTTCCAGCTCCTACCTGGTAATATTTGCCTATGGGATTCAATAACTAAAAATGTAGAGGTTTAAAATGTTATTAAAATATATGACTGCAAATGCATCATTATAAGGCTAGTAAAGCCTTTTCCCGATCCAGCTGTACCCATTTGGCTAAACAGACATTTTTCTTATGTATACATTTTATATATCAACAATTAAGCACTGCAAATGTGCTGCACACAAAATAAACGCTTTAATTTTGATTTATATGGAAGGTTTTCTATATATTTACATACTGTTTCGTTAATTTTTAAAATATTCATCAGCCAGTTGGAAATTAGGGTTTAGCGATAATAAGTAACAATCTATATTTGATGAAAAAAAAATACCTATAATTTAGAACGTTTCCAATGATCGTTTTAGATGTTTTCTGAGCATAAACATGATTTCTGACAGCGATCTGAATTGTTAACATATGCGCATGCGCAATGACGTATGATGAGCGTCATCAATACCTACATGAACGAACCTGAAATGGCATAGAGATGTGGAAGAAGGATGAGGGGGAGGCAGCCATATTTTGAGCAAAATAACGCATATATTGTGAATGATTACTAGGACAAGGAAATAGGTAGGATGCGGCGCAGGCGGATCTTCGTTTGGGTTTCAAAAATATTGGATCCTGTTGTGTCGGGTGTTGGCTGTCCCTTTAAGTAGAAGACTTGAATTAATCTCTGTATTTTATATAGATATACAAGAATGGTATAGCTCCCGCTAAATGTTCATTAAATATATTTTTATTTAGAAATGACATAGACATATTTAACTTAGAGTAACTAAATTATGTGTTGCAGTATTGTATTTCTTGGTGGTATAGTATTTTGGTATAGTCAGTGCCCCAGCTAGTCATAGGATACATTTGTGACACTTTAGCATAAAATGCTTTGGAATAAGAAATGACTATAAATGAGCTATATATTCAGTGGTAGCGTCCTATTACTGAACAAATGCGTAAGACTATTTACAGCCATCTGTGCTACTATTTAATGTAGTTACAGTTGATAAACCTGGCATATGGAGAGATTTCAATGTTTTTTTTTATGACTTTGATGTTTATGCTAGCCAAACTTAGTATTATAAATGTTATCTTTAAATTATCATTTATTTTGTGATGTGCTTTTAAAGTTTATAATATAGCTCTGCAGAAGAAAACAATTATGAACATAACAATGTTATATATAAATGATTTATTGAGATGCAATTTAGATTAGTATAATGCTCAATCATCCAAAGTTTTTCCCTCAGGGGAGATGGTCTAAAATGGTTTGTCAGTGCTACAGAGTCCATCATGTCAGAGCAGCGATTTCTCTCCCATAGAAGTCAATGGGAGAGTGATGTCACTGACACCGCTGCTCATCTGCATTTTGCTGCGGCCTGGGTGGGGGGCTATTTAAAGTGGGCCCACACGGTGCAGACAGTGCACTCACTGAAACTAAAAGTAGTTTCCGTGTAGGCAGACTCCAAATATTGCCCCTGGGACCTAAGTTTTACTACACCTATGCTAATTACCTGAGGCAATGTAGTCTAAACAGCTGGTAGCTGGCGAGACAAACATTGCCGCTACCCTCCTCGCAAACTGCACTTCAATGATTCAAACATATTGCATTGGTGTCAATATGTCAGAATCAAAGTGCCTATATATATATATATATATATATATATATATATATATATATATATATATATATAGCCTATACCTTTGTCACAACTAACCTACTTTCCCCCTGCTCTGCCTCACTACCTCCCACCAACCGCCTACACCTATGTCAGAGCTAACCTACACTTCCCCTACAACACCCAGATAATTCCCCCTGACCACCTACACCTACGTCACGCCTATCCTACACTCCTCTGGAATGCCCCAGCTAACTCCCACATACTGCCTACCTGACTATAATATAACTATACTATATAACTATACTAAATAGTAAACCTCCCCATTATAACTATAGGAGCTATGTCGCTAAAATTATAAACAATGTTTAAATGATTTGTCACAGAGATGCTCTAAACACCGGCAGCCATCCGCCAGAGAGCTGGCAAAACCTTGCCGGCCTAGTTGAGCTCCTGGAACTGAGCACCAAAGAGGAATCGAGCCCCGTTCCGGCGCATCTTAAAAAGGATGCCAATTAAGCAGGGTGAAGGGGATCAAGTCACCCTTTTAGTATGTTGTCGGCAATTTCATGAGGCAGCTTGGGATGCCACTTTTTTGGGGGTGCTATCTTAAGGGAGGAATGGGGAATTGGAAAAAAGATGTGGAGCAGAGGCAGTGGTATAACTGTTAATAGGATAGATACTTGTGGTGGGTATGTGGCGGTTAGGGGTTACTAGGATAGATACTTGCGGGGGGTATTTGGTGGTTTAGGGGAAAATAATATACTTTGCGGTGGGTATGTGGCATTATAAGGGTAAATAGGATATATACTTGCAGTGGGTATGTGGCAGTTTAGGGGTTAATATGATATATGGTTGTGGTGGTTTAGATATTTTATTTTTAAAGAAGTTTTTCAATGTCTTTGTGTATAAGTGCATGTGTGTGTGTTTGTGTGTGTATCTAGGCAGCACTTTGCTGGCTCCATCGCTCTCAGCTGCTCCACCCCTTCCTCTCTCCAATGACCAACCCGGTCACATTCCTGGTGCTGTCAATCAGGAATGTGACCGGGTAGTGTTACTATTTTGGCTCCCCCCAAGAGGAAGCTACGAGGGCTGCCTCAATTGGGGGTTTATTGGCCCGACTAAGCTTAAAATTGCCAGTGGGTGTTGCTGGTGCTCTAGGCTCCTAGGTGCACACTCAGTCATGTTGCACAATGGATAGAGACAGACCTGTATTAATCTTTTTTTCCATGGTGACAGGTGATTTACTGTAAATATTACACATTCCAATGTTCTGCATATATATATATATATATATATATATATATATATCTGTATATATCTATACCTATATATAACCAACTATATATATATATATATATATATATATATATATATATATATATATATATATATACATACATACACTCACCTGCCACTTTATTAGGTACACCTTGCTAGTACCGGATTGCACCCCTTTTTGCCTTCAGAACTGCCTTAATTCTTCGTGGCATAGATTCAACAAGTTTTTTGAAATATTTCTCAGAAATTTTGGTCCAAATTGACATGATAGCATCACACAGTTGCTGCAGATTTGTTGGCTGCACATACATGATGCGAATCTCCTGTCCGACCACATCCCAAAGGTGCTCTAATAGATTGACTGTGGAGGCGTGTTGAGTACAGTGAACTCATTGTTATGTTTAAGAAACCAGATTGAGATGATTTGAACTTTATGACATGGTGCATTATCCTGCTGGAAGCAGCCATCAGAAGAATGGTATACTGTAGTCATAAAGGGATGGACATGGTCAGCAACAAAACTCAGGTAGGCCGTGGCATTTAAACGCTGATCAATTGGTACTAAGGAGCCCAAAGTGTGCAAAGAAAATATCCCCCACACCATTACACCACCACCACCAGCCTGTACCGTTGATACAAGGCAGGATGGATCCATGCTTTCATGTTGTTTAAGCCAAATTCTGACCCTACCATCTGAATGTTGCAGGTGAAATCGAGACTCATCAGACCAGGCAATGTTTTTACAATCTTCTATTGTCCAATTTTGGTGAGCTTGTGCAAATTGTAGCCTCAGTTTCCTGTTCTTAGCTGACAGGAGTGGCAACCAGTGTGTTCTTCTGCAGCTATAGCCCATATGCTTAAAGGTTCGACATGTTGTGCATTCAGAGATGGTATTCTGCATACCTTCATTGCAATGAGTGGTTATTTGAGTTACTGTTGCCTTTCTATCACCTTGAACCAGTCTGCACATTCTCCTCAGATCTCTGACATCAACAAGGCATTGTAGTCCACACAACTGCCGCTCACTGGATATTTTCTCTTTTTTGGACCATTCGATGTAAACCCTGGAGATGCTTGTGCATGAAAATCCCAGTAGATCAAACCCATCTGGCACCAACAACCATGCCATGTTCAAAGTCACTTAAATCCCCTTTCTTCCCCATTATGATGCTCAGTTTGAACTTCAGCGAGTCATCTTCATCATGTCTAGATACCTAAATGCATTGAATTGCTGCCATGTGATTGGCTGATTAGCAATTTGTGTTACCAAGCAATTGAACAGGTGTACCTAATAAAGTGGCCAGTAAGTGTGTATATATATATATATATATATATATATATATATTGTACCAAAATACCATCATACGTATAAATATGTATTTATGAATAAATAAATTCTTGTAAATGCAGAACATGAGCATATTCTCATTTGTTGGGTTAGCACAAATGAGAATATGCAATCATGTTTGCGCAAGAGTGGGATGTTAGGTTTTATATCTCCATTGGCTTCCATGGGAGAATACGTGAATACGCACGCAATATTCTGAGTTCGGATTTTTGCACTCATCGGGTTAGCACAAGAGTGAAAACAGTTTACTTTAAAGGGACAGTCTACCCCAGAATTCTTATTGTTTTAAAAGATAGATAATCCCTTTATTACCCATTCCCCAGTTTTGCATAAACAACACGTTTATATTAATACACTTTTACCTATGTGATTATCTTGTATCTAAGCCTCTGCAGACTGCCCCTATTTCAGTTCTTTTGACAGTCTTGCATTTTAGCCAATCAGTGCTGACTCCTAGGTAACTCCATGTGCATGAGCACAGTGTTATCTATATGACACACATGAACTAACCCCCTCTAGTGGTAAAAAACTGTCAAAATGCATTCATATAAGAGGCGGCATTCAAGGTCTAAGAAATTAGCATATGAACCTCCTAGGTTTAGCTTTCAACTAAGAATACCAAGAGAACAAAGCAAAACTGGTGCTAAAAATAAATTGGAAAGTTGTTTAAAATTACATGTCCTGAATAGGAGACTTCCGGAGGAGGAGCACAGGTGTATGGTCATGCAAGACACCTGCTCTGATTTACCTTTCCTTCAAGCCTGATGGCGGGAAGGCTGCGCCCAAACCCTTAGACCCAGGGCGGCTTGAATAGCTAATACTAACGCTACCGGAATCTCAACTTAGTGCCACTTCAAAGCACTAAAACTGCATGTAGCAGCATCCTCAAGAACCCATAAAATCTATGCAAAACTTCTTGCTTTAAATGTTTGAACAACAGAACCACTAGCAGCCGCTACAATAAATAGCGGAGAAGCATAAAAGGGAGAACTTTTTAACACACTAGCATTTAGTACATTCAATATCTGTACTATCTTAAAACTTTCCCTCTACACTGCTGGTATATGCACACGGCTTCCACCTAGCCCGAAGGGCAGAAGAATACCTGAGCTCCGGTCAAAGACTTGACTAACAATACAAAGGTCTAATATCATTTTGGACCCGGCTCTCTAAAAATATAGAAGATGCCATTTCTACTTATCATCAGCGCATAGTCCCTCTCACAACCTTACCGGATCTAGTAACTCCTACCTGGCTTGGAGTGAGAGTTTTTTTCCCCTGTCGACTGGTGACTGATCCGAATGCTGCTCTCTGGATGCCTTGGAGCACATCGTTCGTAGAGACGAAAGAGAACAGAGGCGTAGGGATACGCTGAACGCTACTTCTGATTGGACCGGACTTCTCTTCCACCGATGATGCGTGAGAGATCCGGATCCTAATCTTCCACTGCACTGGTTGCCCGGACTCCGACAGAAGTGACTTTCCAAACGCCGGAGCTGAGCTCTCAGTCACCTACCGGGTAATTTGGCCTGCAACTACCCTTTCTCCTGCTTGACCGGTGCTTCCCCTCCCACCGGTGCTGCGTGTAGGGGAGGCCCGGCTTATTGGAGAAAATCTTATGGACACTGTATGCCTTGATCAGGAGTCGGTAAAGTATGCAATATATAAAATGACTTTTTGCATGTACTTTCTCTATTGCCGCAATCCTATTGTTTGCCCCTTGGGATTAAGCAGATATGGACTACTAACAATTGAATTGTATAGATTTAAGATGGAAAGCCCCTGCTAAAACCAAGAAACCTAAGTAAATTTTTTTTGGAAAGACCTATGACAAAATGAATGTATAGACTCTGTCAAAAATAACTCTCTCTCTCTATCATTGTCTATAGAGACTAGGAGAGTTTAGGTGCAAATGTATTATTAGTAAAACAACTTGAAAGTATTACTCTATAAGAACACATTTTTTAAAGTTGTTAGAGGTATATATAAGCTATGCTAAATATACATAAATGTCCTTAAAACTACACATACAAAATCTGAGCAACATAATTTGCAACTTTCGCTTGATTGTAAACCACAGTTATAAGCTTGGTATATAAGATCTTGAATATTGTATTAGTTTATACTCTACTGTTATTTGAAGAGGCCTGTAGATAAAACACTCTAGATAACCATCACAACAATAGCATATAGAAATACGAAGAGGAGGGAGAGAGAAGGGAGAGGGGAAGGAGGGGAAAGGGAAAGGGAGAAAAAAAAGAAAAAGAACTATCCTCTTAGCACAGCAGTATTAACTTGCTATCAAATTTTTGTTTATAGAAATCAGAGGAGCCTAACTATAAAATAGACTATCAGCAAGACAAATTGCAATAACAGTGTATAGATATTTAAGAAGCTAACTGATTAATATAGTAACATCAATTCACTATTAAATAAAGAAACACAAGTATAAGCAAACATCTATTTTTTATTAAGAGGCTAAATTGACAGGGACAAGAGAGAAACACAGAGGGAATATAATCTTGGGGCTAACTCTGACAATACAGCTAAATTGGTTAAAACTACCCTTTACAGGTAAAATCTGCCAGAGATTAGTCCTAACTAAAATCAAAGAAATCCTAATAGAATCTAATCAAACACATTTATTTTAATTAAGTAGAAGGAAAGGGAGAGAAAAAAAGAGAAAAAGAGAAAAAGTCTACTGAAATAGTATAAGGTCAACCCCTTGAGATAACATACCAGAAGACATTAATCTCTGTTCATACCTCTTTTTAGAACATAAATAAGACACAGGTAAAGTGAATCTCTGTCCTACCTCTTTTGTCCTCATATTAACGTAATAAATAGAGACTGGGTGTTTAGACAACCTTAAGAGCTGAATATTTTTTCAAGCCTTCAGCACAAAATTGATATAAATTCCTGTCGTGTGCCTGCGCCATAAAACACGAATATCCTAAATCACTGAGAATAAGTACAACTCTTTTTGCACGATTTACTTTAGGTCACTTTAAGCACTTATCACTATCACTTTAATTGATATATGGTCTTGGTTTTTCTCTCTCCCCCTTTTTTTTTTTTTTTTTTTTTTTTTGCACCAAAACACTTACACATCCCCTAAAATAAACTTCACACGAGAAGAATAAAACCCAATTCTTCCCGGTCTTAAAAGAGGCGCTCTCCTCCTTTATCTTATTTCTTTCACTCACTTGCTAAAACACTCTCCACAAATTTCTTACCTTTATTAACACAATAAGTGTGTAGCCTATGGACAAATTCTTATCCACTGCATCTAAGACACCATCACCAATTATGGCAGCTAGAAACAGAGACAGGAAGCCTAAAAATACCCAGGATCCTGTCACTGAATCACAATCAACCCCGTACAGTGTAGTACCCCCCCCAGAATCTCTCAACTTACACAGCTTAGTTGGAAGCATTACAGAAGCTCTCACACCTAAATTTGAGGCACTTAGGGCAGAGATCAAACAAGACATTTCTCTATTAACCCAAGAGATTAGGCAATTCTCCAATAGATTGCAAGAAATGGAGCAGAGAGTGTCTGACCTAGAAGATTTAACGGCAGGACACAATTCTAATTTAGAAACTTCAAACAATAATATCCAAAAAATCCTTAATAAGTTGGAAGATCTGGAAAACAGATCTAGGAGAAATAACATACGAATAATTGGGCTCCCAGAGGATAAACAATATGATGACTTATCTTGTTTTATATCAGATACACTTACAAAGGCCCTTGGAATCCCCTTAACTTATCATCCGATATTGGTGGAGAGAGCTCATAGACTGGGTACCTCTCACTCAGGTAATAAAAATGGTAATCGTCCCAGACCGATTATCGCAAGATTACTTAATTTTCAAGATAAAAGCACGATATTGCAATATTTTAGAAAAAACCAACCAATCCTCATAGATAAGACTAGGATCTTAATTTTTCAGGATTTTTCAGCCCATACAGCTGCTAAGAGAAAAGAGTTAGCCCCGATCTGCACCAAGTTTATACAGAGCGGCCATCGCGCCACTATAATATATCCTTCCAAACTTAAAGTAATAACCAATGATAAAACATATCTATTTGAGGATGTCAGACTGGCTGAAACTTTCTTCAACTCCCTGAATTCACAAACATAATAAGGAATGATTCTGTTGTATAAAAGTTTGGTCCTTGAGACTAGGGTGCCCCCCTGGCCTAGGGTGATTCATGTTCAATACATATATATGTACAGTGTGTTTTTTTTTTTTTTTTTTTTTTTTCTTTCTCCTTCTCCTTGTTTTATTCCTTCCCCCTTTTTTTTTTTTTTTTTTTTTTTTTTTCTCTTCCTTTTTCCCCTTTCCCTTTACATAAATGGCGCAAGTGACAAATAATTTAAAAATAGTATCTTGGAATGTGGGAGGTATTTCAACCCCTATCAAACGAAAAGCGATACTTGCCTATCTTCGAAAGACCCAAGCTGACATTGGTCTTTTACAAGAAACCCACCTAAATTTAGAGGAATCTTTAAAATTAAAGACGCAATGGGTTAAAGAAATTTTGATAGCGCCAAGTATTGGGAAAAAAAGAGGTGTGGCTATACTAATTGGTAAAAGATCTGGGGTGACGGTTCTGCACTCTGAGGCTGATTCCGGGGGGAGATATATCCTGGTAAAAATAAAATTATTAAATATAACTTATACACTTTGTAATTTATACGGACCAAATACTAATGACCCAGAGTTCTGGAGCATGATCCAATCTAAACTTCTCTTATACAGTGAAGGGCACTTAATACTAGGAGGAGATTTCAATATGGCACCAAACTGTCCCTTAGATAGATTAAGAAAAAATCTCAAACAGTTAAAGCAGAAAAAAGATAACTTAGACACTAAAATAATTAACCAGATTAAGTATAATTTAGCGTTACGTGATATTTGGAGAGCCCAGAACCCTGACGTCCAAGACTATACCTGCCTATCAAAAGCTCATAAAACCCTCTCCAGGATTGATCTGTTTTTAATAGACCAATCCATACCTATATACAAAGTGAAAGCAGATATAATGCCAATTATTTTGTCTGACCATGGACCTATTTCCCTCGAGTTTCACTTTGATCACCCTAAATCGAAAACATCGCGATTCTTTTTTCCTTATCATTTGGCAACAGACTCAAAATTTAAAAGGTGGATCAAGGATAAATTTACTGAGTATCTTAATTTTAATGGCGAATATATAGAGCACCCAGATATATTTTGGGAAACAGCAAAGGCCGTGCTTAGAGGAGAAATCATTGCTTTTACTGCCATACTAGCTAAAAAGATAAAATTAAAAGAAAGAGAAACAAATAACTATCTGGTCAATTCATATAATCACTATTTACTTGCAAAAACCCCCCTAAATTGGGCAAAGTACGTCCGCGCCAAATCTATCAGAGACACTTTTCTAATGACTCAAGAAACCAATAGAGAAATCAGACTTCAGGCTAAATTATATAAATTTGGCAACAAATCGGGAAAAATGCTTGCCAAACTAGTTAAAAATGAAGAAAAAAAGCCAATAATAGAAAGATTATCTCACAAGGGGAAGCAGATAACAGAACCAGAAGAAATTCTGAATATATTTACTGAATATTTTCGAAATATATATTCTAACAGAGGATATGATGCTTCTCAAGCCACAGAGTTTTGGAATAAAATTACCTGCCCCCTGGCCTCTCTTGAAGAAGTAGCTATCCTTAACTCCCCTATCTCAAAAGAAGAAATAGAAAAGGTAGTCACTAATCTTTCCCTCAATAAAGCAGCAGGCCCAGACGGGCTCCCAAATGAATTTTATAAGCTTTTATCACCTGAAATAACGCCCTACTTGAGTAATCTTTACAACAAAATATACATTAATGGTAAGCCGGTCCTCTCCTCCTTTTCTTCTTCATTCACGACTTTGATCTTAAAAGGAGGAAAGGATCCATCACAAAAAGAATCATATAGGCCAATCGCCCTCTTAAATTCTGACTACAAAATCATGACGGCTATATTAGCAAATAGGATGCAATCTATTTTAACGAGAATTATTCACATGGATCAAGCGGGCTTTCTTAATAAGCGAAATTCCGCTGCAAAAATTAGAGAACTCTTGGTCACAATGGATTATATTCAGAATCTTCCTTCTTCTGAGGCGGAGAGAGAGGGCACCCCAGACTTAGCTATTCTGTCAATCGACGCTGAAAAAGCGTTTGACTCAGTAATCTTTAATCACATAATAACATCTTTATTAAAATTTGGGATTAAAGGAAAGTTTCCTGATTTTTTAGAAAATCTGCATCAACAATCCAAAACACAACTGATAATAAATAACACTATCTCTACCCCTATCTCAATAGAACGAGGGACACGGCAGGGCTGCCCTCTCTCCCCGCTTCTTTTTGATATAGCTATTGAACCCTTAGCAATTATGATAAGAAAATCTCTTGATGGCATAAAAATTCGGAACTATGAGATAAAAACTGGACTATATGCCGATGACTTATTAATCTATCTCTCTAATACAAAATATAATATACCAAGACTTATTTGTATAACAGATCACTTTAGTTCTTTTTCGGGTTATAAAGTCAACAAATTAAAATCCGAGATACTTTGGCTAAGAAGAAATAATAGTTCTATCCTTAGTACACCATTTACTGCAGTCTCTGAATCTTTCAGATATCTTGGTATACATATACCAACTAACTTAAAAGATTTATATAAACTTAACATAACTCCTATACTAACTACTATAAAGGAAAAGTTAAAAGACTGGCAACATTTACCATTATCTACATCTGGCCGATCAGAATTATTTAAAATGATTCTTCTCCCCAAACTTCTTTATATCTTGCAAAATGTGCCCTTGATTTTGTTGGAGAAAGATATACGTTCTATTAATATGTGGCTTAGGCAATTCTTGTGGCAAGGCCAAAGATCTAAGATATCACTTGCTAAACTTACTGCACCAAGAGATTATGGAGGTTTAGCAGTCCCAAATATCAGATTTTACAATCTTAGCTTTTTAGCTCGCATCATAATGGATTGGATCTTTGCCAAGAACTATGTATTAAATAATGAGCTAGAACTCAACGTCTGTGAACCCTACCTCCCATCTGCTATGATTCATTGTCTGCCAAAAAAGCTTCCAACAAAGATTAAAAATCTCAAAACTATATATAACCCCATTAAAGCTTGGTGGAAAATAACTAAGCTTTTAGCAATTACTAGTACTGCCACAAATCACCTACCTCTGATAGGAAACCCACAATTCCAAGCAGGCATCAATTCTGCGGTCTTTAATAGATGGCATGATAATGGCCTCAACAGGGTATTATATCTAATTAATGCTGATAGAAAATGTGTTAAAACCTTTGAAGATTTAAAAAATGAGTATAATCTTGACAATAAGGATTTTTTTGCATATCTGCAAGTAAGACACTTTATTGTTGAATTAACTAAAGAAGCGGGTTGGCATTGGACGTTAGGCAATCTGGAAAACTGGTCAATCTTAAATAAAAATGGGCAGATGTCTATAGCCCCATGCTATCATACACTTAGCATTAAAAAGAATGCCCCCACCCTGGATAAGATGGCAGAGATATGGTCTTCCCTAATACCCCAGAGCAATATTGAAGCAAAGACTCTTCAGTTGTCAATCAACAGAGTGGCAGCAACCACTTTGTCGGCTACCTGGCGAGAGGCGCACATTAAACTTTTGCACAGGGCCTATTTCACCCCGGAGAAAGGCCTCAGAGTGCATAATCAACAGTTTAGTAAATGCCCTAAGTGCTCTTACCCGGCAGCAAATCTTATACATATGTTTTGGCATTGTCCCAAAATCAGAGGTTATTGGAGTAAATTAGAATATTGGCTTAAAACTACCTTGAAAGCCGAAATGCTCACTTTATCACTATATCAAATCATTTTATGTTTAAATAGGGAAAATATTCATCAAAATAATGAAAAATTAATAAACTTATCTATCCTAGCTTCCAGATATTTGATTTGTAAAAAGTGGAAAATGAGAACACTACCAACGATCACTGAAGTTAAAAATTATTTAAAAAAACAATGTGTAATAGAACAAAGAAGTGCAAGTATTGACAAGGAATTGGAGATAAAGAATTTTTTTAATAAATGGGCACTGTTCATAAAGACACTCCATGAAAGTGAAATTGATTACCTGATCTTCCCATTTAAAAACTCAGAAATAGTTCTTCTTGGCATTTGGTAATTAGGAAGGAAAGATAGGGAACCATGAATATCTCGTTAGCTCGCCCCCTCTTCTCTCCAAAAGTGATTAGCCTCCCCTTCCCTTTTTCCCCTTCCCTTTTCTCCCCCTTCCCCCCTCCCCCTTTTCCCCTTTTTTTTTTTTTTTTTTTTTTTTTTTTGTGTTTGTTTGTTTGTTTCTCACTGATATAGAATATCATATGAGTCAAGGCAATTAAGCAAATTGTTTTTGCACCCAAAAGGGGAGGGAGGGGGGGGGGTCTAAGAGAAAAATTCTCAGCGGAGCACTCAACAAAATCTTATGACATGTTAATAACATTGACAAATATTCTTCTATAATTTTATGTAATACTTTTTTTTTTCTTTGTCATGGGCCCTGCGTGGCACAAAATGTGATTTCTTTTTTTTTGTATGCTCCATTGATCAAAAAATAAAAAGTAAAAAAAAAAAAAATTACATGTCCTATCTGAATCATGAAAGTTTATTTTCTTTTAGACTGTCCCTTTAAATTTATAATATGAGCGCAACCCGACGAGCGCAAAAATCTTACTTCTATTGCAATTAACGCTCAAGCTGGAGTGTTCATTTGCACTTCACTTGTAACCTCACCCTATGTCTCTGAATTAGGCATTCAATCTCCACACTGCTAATATTAGAGATATGGTATTAAATACTTGGGTATTGAACCCAGAACTGCTGTCTTGAATTGCTGTGTGGCACCCTTGAGACACAAGGCTCAGATCTCCAAAAAGATAATAGGAAACCGCACCTCCAGAGGAGTCCAAACTTCTAGCGCTTCTTGTGACTCCCAGTCAGCACTCCAATCCAGAAAACTGACAGCTGTATTGAACAGCTTACCTTAAGTGATTGATAATTAGATTTAATCAAAGAAGGTTCTGTATGAGAAAAAAAGGACGTTATACAAATATATAAATCAATGGAGACAAAAAAGTGAAAAAAGAAACACACTACTCCTGCAAATTACCTCGCATTTTCGCATTCCTCATAGAAGTCAATGGAGAAAAAAAAGTGACAAAATACACCTTACCATAAGCCCCTAGCCTATTAAAACCTAAACCGCCATCCCCCACATTGAAAACACTAAATAAAAGTATTAACCCCTAAACCACCATCAACCAACATCGCAAACTACCTAAATAAACTATTAACCCCTAAAACTGCCATCCCCCCACATCGCAAAGTTATACACTAACATCTAACCCCCCCTAAACAAACACACTCTAACTTAACCCAAATTAAAATACCCCTAAATTAACAAAAAAAAAATCTGTAAAATGAAATAAAAACCTAATCTTACTTTTAAAAATAAAAACGTAACTTTACACACAGAAAATAAAACTAACTTCACCCAGTGGCGGCGGCGGCAATGACATTGGTCCTCCTCTTCAGATCAGCTGACAGCTCCTCTTCATGCGATCTTCAACCGCACACTGAATAGTGAATGCAAGGTAACCCTTTTATATAGGGGTACCCTTGCATTCCTATTGGCTGATTTGAATCTTCTAATTCAAATCAGCCAATAGAATGAAAGGAAAAAGCTTTCACACTTTGTGATGTGGGGGGGGGGGATGGCGGCTTAGGGGTTAATAGTTTATGAGTGTAAGTGTACTTTGTAATGTATTTTTGTTGTGTTTTGTGCAACTTTTTAATTTCAGAAGCCAGTTTACCACAGATCTTAGATCGCAGAAAGGATTGAAGCGTAAAAGTGAAGTTGTAATATCAGCGGAATGAAAATGACTTGCAAAATCGCAATTGAGCTAGCGCAAAAACGTTTGCGCCGCACTTGTAATCCAGCCCAGAGTGATTAATATGCTTGTAGACATACATTGTAGGCATATGACAGTGCATACAGCGTACAGTAAGATATATGTATTTAGCAAATGTTCTTCCTATACAGAAACAACTAAGCATACAATAAGGGACTTATATTTTACAAATAAAGAACATATAATTTGCATGTTCTGTTTATACACAATCTATTATGCAGATAAAAGGAATACTCAATTAGCAGATAAAGTACATGTGGTTAGTATGGTCGGTCAAGACAGATCTATATTCCCTACAAAAACATATATGTAATTAGTACTACTGTTTATAAAGAAACTATGGGCGCGTTCGAGCCGCGCTCAGGAGCTAGTGGAGGCACTTCGCTTCCAGCAATGACGTGGCGCTAGGTGACGTCACAAGCAAGGGAGCTTAGAGAAAATGTTTGCATGTGCAAAGGAATCTGCTGCACAATAATGGACTTTGCGCATGTGAACGTTTAAGCTCCCTTCTGTATTACATGCTCAACCCTCTGCAGCCCATTGGCTGTTTATTACTAAACTAGTCCTAAAGCCCGTGTACATGGGCCATTTTTTGCAGTACAGCGGTCCCACGCCTTGCTCTCTCTTTCTCCCCTCTCTTTTACTCTCTCTCTCCCCTCTCTTTACTCTCTCCCCCTCTCTTTTACTCTCTCTCACCCCCCCTCTCTTTTGCTCTCTCTCTCCCCCCTCTCTTTTGCTGTCTCTCTCTTTTACTCTCTCTCTCTCCCCCTCTTTTGCTCTCTCTCTTCCCCCCTCTCGTTTGCTCTATCTCCTCTCATTTGCTCTCTCTCTCTTCTCGTTTGCTCTCTCTCTCTCCTCTCTTTTGCTCTCTCTCTCCCTCTCTTTTGCTCTCTCTCCCCCTCTCTTTTGCGCTCTCTCCCCCTCTTTTGTGCTCACTCCCCCTCTTTTTTGCGCTCTCTCCCCCTCTCTTTTGCGCTCTCTCCCCCCTCTCTTTTGTGCTCTCTCCCCCTCTCTTTTGCTGTCTCTCTCCCCCCTCTCTTTTGCTGTCTCTCTCCCCCCTCTCTTTTGCTGTCTCTCTCCCCCTCTCTTTTGCTGTCTCTCTCCCCCCTCACTTTTGCTGTCTCTCTCCCCCCTCTCTTTTGCTGTCTCTCTCCCCCCTCTCTTTTGCTGTCTCTCTCTCTCCTCTCTTTTGCTCTCTCTCTCCCTCTCTTTTGCGCTCACTCCCCCTCTTTTGTGCTCACTCCCCCTCTTTTTTGTGCTCTCTCCCCCTCTCTTTTGCGCTCTCTCCCCCCTCTCTTTTGTGCTCTCTCCCCCCTCTCTTTTGCTGTCTCTCTCCCCCCTCTCTTTTGCTGTCTCTCTCCCCCCTCTCTTTTGCTGTCTCTCTCCCCCTCTTTTGCTGTCTCTCTCCCCCCTCTCTTTTGCTGTCTCTCTCCCCCCTCTCTTTTGCTGTCTCTCTCCCCCCTCTCTTTTGCCGTCTCTCTCCCCCCTCTCTTTTGCTGTCTCTCTCCCCCCTCTCTTTTGCTGTCTCTCTCCCCCCTCTCTTTTGCTGTCTCTCTCCCTCCTCTCTTTTGCTGTCTCTCTTCCCCTCGCTTTTGCTGTCTCTCTCCCCCTTCTCTTTTGCTGTCTCTCTCTCCCCTCTCTTTTACTGTCTCTCTCCCCCTCTCACTTTTGATGTCTCTCTCTCCCCCTCTTCTCTTTTGCTGTCTCTCTCTCCCCTCTCTTTTACTGTCTCTCTCCCCCTCTCACTTTTGATGTCTCTCTCTCACCCTCTCTCTTTTGCTGTCTCTCTCTCCCTCTCTCTATCCCCCCTCTACTGCTCTCTCTATCACTACTCTTTAGAGCTCTCTATCTCACTCTCTTTGCAGCCGGCCCCGGCATCTGGCCCGGACCGACCAGCATCACGCCCAGCCACGCCCACATCACGCCAGGCCACGCCCACATCACCCCGTCCATTCACGCCCACTCCACACCCGCTCAGCCACGCCCACTCCACCACACGACGCCAGGTTAGTTGGAAGGCCAGATGTGTTTGTCCTCGCGCGCAGTCTCTACTGCACATGACAGCTTCGGACAAACACACTTGGCCTTTTATTATATAGGATAGGGCTAATAAATAGGCAATGGGCTGCAGAGGGTTGAGCATGTGTGTGTAGCGAAACGCAAGTAGGCTGCCACCCATGAATTCATGGAAACAAACGGTGATACTATGAATAAATACAAAATACCGCCACTTTTTGCCAATACCGTCGCCAGCCCACCCCGTGAGGGAAATAGTAGGCACAATGTTTGAACGTCAGGTCTATGTTTTTATATATATATAATATCATTTTTCGTGTGCTATAGAGAATGTAGCCCATTTATTTTCACTTCATACGCTACGTATGAAGTGAAAAGAAATGGGCTACATTCTCTAGAGCACATGAAAAATCATTATATATATATATATATATAAAAACATGGCAGCCTCCACAAGCAACACATGTTTCCAAGCGTCTGAGCTTGCTGTGAAAAGTCCCAGCTTTTCCAGCACGCTGGAAGCGCTGGGACTTACATCAACAGATAGCTCAAAAAACGCCAGGCATCTCACTTGCAAGTGTGGGGAAAATGCTCCAAGCGAGTTCCAGTTCGCTTGGAGCACTGCCTATACTATGTACCGTAATTATTATTATCATTATATTATATACTAGTCCTAAAGCCCGTGTACACGGGCCATTTTTTGCAGTACAGCGGTCCCACCCCTTGCTCTCTCTCTATATCCCCTCTCTTTTACTCTCTCTTTCTCCCCTCTCTTTTGCTCTCTCTCTCCCCCCTCTCTTTTGCTCTCTCTCCCCCCCCTCTCTTTTGCTGTCTCTCTCCCTCTTTTGTCTTTCTCCCTCTTTTGCTGTGTCTCTCCCTCTCTTTTGCTCGCTCTCCCAGCCCTCTTTTGTTCTCTCTTTCTCCCCTCTCTTTTGCTCTCTCTCTCCCCCTCCTCTCTTTTGCTGTCTCTCTCCCTATTTTGCTGTCTCTCTCCCTCTTTTGCTCTCTCTCTCCCTCTCTTTTGCTCTCTCTCTCCCCCCTCTCTTTTGCGCTCTCTCCCCCTCTCCCTTTTGCGCTCTCTCCCCCTCTCCCTTTTGCGCTCTCTCCCCCCCTCTCTTTTGTGCTCTCTCCCCCCTCTCTTTTGCACTCTCTTTCTCCCCTCTCTTTTGCTCTCTCTCTCTCCCCCCTCTCTTTTGCTCTCTCTTTCTCCCCTCTCTTTTGCTCTCTCTCCCCCCACTCTTTTGCTCTCTCTTTCCCCCCTCTCTTTTGCCCTCTCTCCCCCCTCTCTTTTGCTGTCTCTCTCCCTCTTTTGTTGTCTTTCTCCCTATTTTGCTGTCTCTCTCCCCCTCTCACTTTTGATGTCTCTCTCTCCCCCTCTCTCTTTTGCTGTCTCTCTCTCCCTCTCTCTATCCCCCCTCTTCTGCTCTCTCTATCACTACTCTTTAGAGCTCTCTATCTCACTCTCTTTGCAGCCGGCCCCGGCATCTGGCCCCGACCGACCTGCATCACGCCCGGCCACTCCCACATCACGTCCGGCCACGCCCACATCACCCACACGACGCCAGGTTAGTTGGAAGGCCAGATGTGTTTGTCCTCGCGCGCAGTCTCTACTGCACATGACAGCTTCGGACAAACACACTTGGCCTTTTATTAGATCGCAGAAAGGATTGAAGCGTAAAAGTGAAGTTGTAATATCAGCGGAATGAAAATGGCTTGCAAAATCGCAATTGAGCTAGCGCAAAAACGTTTGCGCCGCACTTGTAATCCAGCCCAGAGTGATTAATATGCTTGTAGACATACATTGTAGGCATATGACAGTGCATACAGCGTACAGTAAGATATATGTATTTAGCAAATGTTCTTCCTATACAGAAACAACTAAGCATACAATAAGGGACTTATATTTTACAAATAAAGAACATATAATTTGCATGTTCTGTTTATACATAATCTATTATGCAGATAAAAGGAATACTCAATTAGCAGATAAAGTACATGTGGTTAGTATGGTCGGTCAAGACAGATCTATATTCCCTACAAAAACATATATGTAATTAGTACTACTGTTTATAAAGAAACTATGGGCGCGTTCGGGCCGCGCTCAGGAGCTAGTGGAGGCACTTCGCTTCCAGCAATGACGTGGCGCTAGGTGACGTCACAAGCAAGGGAGCTTAGTGAAAATGTTTGCATGTGCAAAGGAATCTGCTGCACAATAATGGACTTTGCGCATGTGAACGTTTAAGCTCCCTTCTGTATTACATGCTCAACCCTCTGCAGCCCATTGGCTGTTTATTACTAAACTAGTCCTAAAGCCCGTGTACACGGGCCATTTTTTGCAGTACAGCGGTCCCACGCCTTGCTCTCTCTTTCTCCCCTCTCTTTTACTCTCTCTCTCCCCTCTCTTTACTCTCTCCCCCTCTCTTTTACTCTCTCTCACCCCCCCTCTCTTTTGCTCTCTCTCTCCCCCCTCTCTTTTGCTGTCTCTCTCTTTTGCTCTCTCTCTCTCCCCCTCTTTTGCTCTCTCTCTTCCCCCCTCTCGTTTGCTCTATCTCCTCTCATTTGCTCTCTCTCTCTTCTCGTTTGCTCTCTCTCTCTCCTCTCTTTTGCTCTCTCTCTCCCTCTCTTTTGCTCTCTCTCCCCCTCTCTTTTGCGCTCTCTCCCCCTCTCTTTTGCACTCTATCCCCCTCTTTTGCGCTCACTCCCCCTCTTTTGTGCTCACTCCCCCTCTCTTTTGCGCTCTCTCCCCCTCTCTTTTGCGCTCTCTCCCCCCCTCTCTTTTGTGCTCTCTCCCCCCTCTCTTTTGCTGTCTCTCTCCCCCCTCTCTTTTGCTGTCTCTCTCCCCCTCTCTTTTGCTGTCTCTCTCCCCCCTCACTTTTGCTGTCTCTCTCCCCCCTCTCTTTTGCTGTCTCTCTCCCCCCTCTCTTTTGCTGTCTCTCTCCCCCTCTCTTTTGCTGTCTCTCTCCCCCCTCTCTTTTGCTGTCTCTCTCCCCCCTCTCTTTTGCTGTCTCTCTCCCCCTCTCTTTTGCTGTCTCTCTCCCCCCTCTCTTTTGCTGTCTCTCTCCCCCTCTCTTTTGTGCTCTCTACCCCCTCTCTTTTGCCGTCTCTCTCCCCCTCTTTTGCTGTCTCTCTCCCCCCTCTCTTTTGCCGTCTCTCTCCCCCCTCTCTTTTGCTGTCTCTCTCCCCCCTCTCTTTTGCTGTCTCTCTCCCCCCTCTCTTTTGCTGTCTCTCTCCCTCCTCTCTTTTGCTGTCTCTCTTCCCCTCGCTTTTGCTATCTCTCTCCCCCTTCTCTTTTGCTGTCTCTCTCTCCCCTCTCTTTTACTGTCTCTCTCCCCCTCTCATTTTTGATGTCTCTCTCTCCCCCTCTTCTCTTTTGCTGTCTCTCTCTCCCCTCTCTTTTACTGTCTCTCTCCCCCTCTCACTTTTGATGTCTCTCTCTCCCCCTCTCTCTTTTGCTGTCTCTCTCTCCCTCTCTCTATCCCCCCTCTACTGCTCTCTCTATCACTACTCTTTAGAGCTCTCTATCTCACTCTCTTTGCAGCCGGCCCCGGCATCTGGCCCGGACCGACCAGCATCACGCCCGGCCACGCCCACATCACGCCCGGCCACGCCCACATCACCCCGTCCATTCACGCCCACTCCGCACCCGCTCAGCCACGCCCACTCCACCACACGACGCCAGGTTAGTTGGAAGGCCAGATGTGTTTGTCCTCGCGCGCAGTCTCTACTGCACATGACAGCTTCGGACAAACACACTTGGCCTTTTATTATATAGGATAGGGCTAATAAATAGCCAATGGGCTGCAGAGGGTTGAGCATGTGTGTGTAGCGAAACTCAAGTAGGCTGCCACCCATGAATTCATGGAAACAAACGGTGATACTATGAATAAATACAAAATACCGCCACTTTTTGCCAATACCGTCGCCAGCCCACCCCGTGAGGGAAATAGTAGGCACAATGTTTGAACGTCAGGTCTATGTTTTTATATATATATAATATCATTTTTCGTGTGCTATAGAGAATGTAGCCCATTTATTTTCACTTCATACGCTACGTATGAAGTGAAAAGAAATGGGCTACATTCTCTAGAGCACATGAAAAATCATTATATATATATATATATATATACATATCAGCCTCCACAAGCAACACATGTTTCCAAGCGTCTGAGCTTGCTGTGAAAAGTCCCAGCTTTTCCAGCACGCTGGAAGCGCTGGGACTTACATCAACAGATAGCTCAAAAAACGCCAGGCATCTCACTTGCAAGTGTGGGGAAAATGCTCCAAGCGAGTTCCAGTTCGCTTGGAGCACTGCCTATACTATGTACCGTAATTATTATTATCATTATATTATATACTAGTCCTAAAGCCTGTGTACACGGGCCATTTTTTGCAGTACAGCGGTCCCACCCCTTGCACTCTCTCTATATCCCCTCTCTTTTACTCTCTCTTTCTCCCCTCTCTGTTGCTCTCTCTCTCCCCCCTCTCTTTTGCTCTCTCTCCCCCCTCTCTTTTGCTGTCTCTCTCCCTCTTTTGTTGTCTTTCTCCCTCTTTTGCTGTGTCTCTCCCTCTCTTTTGCTCGCTCTCCCCGCTCTCTTTTGCTCTCTCTCCCCCCTCTTTTGTTCTCTCTTTCTCCCCTCTCTTTTGCTCTCTCTTTCCCCCTCCTCTCTTTTGCTGTCTCTCTCCCTATTTTGCTGTCTCTCTCCCTCTTTTGCTCTCTCTCTCCCTCTCTTTTGCTCTCTCTCTCCCCCCTCTCTTTTGCGCTCTCTCCCCCTCTCCCTTTTGCGCTCTCTCCCCTCTCCCTTTTGCGCTCTCTCCCCCCTCTCTTTTGTGCTCTCTCCTCCCTCTCTTTCTCCCCTCTCTTTTGCTCTCTCTCTCCCCCCTCTCTTTTGCTCTCTCTCCCCCCACTCTTTTGCTCTCTCTTTCCCCCCTCTCTTTTGCTCTCCCCCCCCCTCTCTTTTGCTGTCTCTCTCCCTCTTTTGTTGTCTTTCTCCCTATTTTGCTGTCTCTCTCCCCCTCTCACTTTTGATGTCTCTCTCTCCCCCTCTCTCTTTTGCTGTCTCTCTCTCCCTCTCTCTATCCCCCCTCTTCTGCTCTCTCTATCACTACTCTTTAGAGCTCTCTATCTCACTCTCTTTGCAGCCGGCCCCGGCATCTGGCCCTGACCGACCTGCATCACGCCCGGCCACGCCCACATCACCCCGTCCATTCACGCCCACTCCGCACCCGCTCAGCCACGCCCACTCCACCACACGACGCCAGGTTAGTTGGAAGGCCAGATGTGTTTGTCCTCGCGCGCAGTCTCTACTGCACATGACAGCTTCGGACAAACACACTTGGCCTTTTATTATATAGGATTGGGCTAATAAATAGCCAATGGGCTGCAGAGGGTTGAGCATGTGTGTGTAGCGAAACTCAAGTAGGCTGCCACCCATGAATTCATGGAAACAAACGGTGATACTATGAATAAATACAAAATACCGCCACTTTTTGCCAATACCGTCGCCAGCCCACCCCGTGAGGGAAATAGTAGGCACAATGTTTGAACGTCAGGTCTATGTTTTTATATATATATAATATCATTTTTCGTGTGCTATAGAGAATGTAGCCCATTTATTTTCACTTCATACGCTACGTATGAAGTGAAAAGAAATGGGCTACATTCTCTAGAGCACATGAAAAATCATTATATATATATATATATATAAACATGGCAGCCTCCACAAGCAACACATGTTTCCAAGCGTCTGAGCTTGCTGTGAAAAGTCCCAGCTTTTCCAGCACGCTGGAAGCGCTGGGACTTACATCAGCAGATAGCTCAAAAAACGCCAGGCATCTCACTTGCAAGTGTGGGGAAAATGCTCCAAGCGAGTTCCAGTTCGCTTGGAGCACTGCCTATACTATGTACCGTAATTATTATTATCATTATACTATATACTAGTCCTAAAGCCCGTGTACACGGGCCATTTTTTGCAGTACAGCGGTCCCACCCCTTGCTCTCTCTCTATATCCCCGCTCTTTTACTCTCTATTTCTCCCCTCTCTTTTGCTCTCTCTCCCCCCTCTCTTTTGCTGTCTCTCTCCCTCTTTTGTTGTCTTTCTCCCTCTTTTGCTGTGTCTCTCCCTCTCTTTTGCTCGCTCTCCCCGCTCTATTTTGCTCTCTCTCTCTCCCCCCTCTTTTGCTCTCTCTTTCTCCCCCTCCTCTCTTCTGCTGTCTCTCTCCCACTTTTGCTCTCTCTTTCCCTCTCTTTTGCTCTCTCTCTCCCCCCTCTCTTTTGCGCTCTCTCCCCCTCTCCCTTTTGCGCTCTCTCCCCCTCTCCCTTTTGCGCTCTCTCCCCCCTCTCTTTTGTGCTCTCTCCCCCCTCTCTTTTGCACTCTCTTTCTCCCCTCTCTTTTGCTCTCTCTCTCCCCCCTCTCTTTTGCTCTCTCTTTCTCCCCTCTCTTTTGCTCTCTCTTCCCCCTCTCTTTTGCTCTCTCTTTCCCCCCTCTCTTTTGCTCTCTCTCCCCCCTCTCTTTTGCTGTCTCTCTCCCTCTTTTGTTGTCTTTCTCCCTATTTTGCTGTCTCTCTCCCTCTTTTGCTCTCTCTCTCTCCCCTCTATTTTGCTCTCTCTCTCCCCCCTCTCTTTTGCGCTCTCTCCCCCTCTCCCTTTTGCGCTCTCTCCCCCTCTCTTTTGTGCTCTCTCCCCCCTCTCTTTTGCTCTCTCTTTCTCCCCTCTCTTTTGCTCTCTCTCTCCCCCCTCTCTTTTGCTCTCTCTTTCTCCCCTCTCTTTTCCCCCTCTCTTTTGCTCTCTCTCCCCCTCTCTTTTGCTCTCTCTCCCCCCTCTCTTTTGCTGTCTCTCTCCCTCTTTTGTTGTCTTTCTCCCTCTTTTGCTCTCTCTCCCCTTCTCTTTTGCTCGCTCTCCCCGCTCTCTTTTGCTCTCTCTCTCCCCCCCCCCTCTTTTGCTCTCTCTTTCTCCCCTCTCTTTTGCTCTCTCTCTCCCCCTCCTCTCTTTTTGCTGTCTCTCTCCCTATTTTGCTCTCTCTCTCCCCCCTCTCTTTTGCTCTCTCTCTCCCCCCTCTCCCTTTTGCGCTCTCTCCCCCTCTCTTTTGCGCTCTCTCCCCCCTCTCTTTTGCGCTCTCTCCCCTCTCTCTTTTGCGCTCTCTCCCCCCTCTCTTTTGCGCTCTCTCCCCCTCTCTTTTGTGCTCTCGCCTTCTCTTTTGTGCTCTCTCCCTCTCTTTTGTGCTCTCTCCCCCCTCTCTTTTGTACTCTCTCCCCCCCCTCTCTTTTGTGCCCTCTCCCCCCTCTCTTTTATGCTCTCTCCCCCCTCTCTTTTGTGCTCTCTCCCCCCTCTCTTTTGTGCTCTCTCCCCCCTCTCTTTTGTGCTCTCTCCCCCCTCTCTTTTGTGCTCTCTCCCCCCTCTCTTTTGTGCTCTCTCCCCCCTCTCTTTTGTGCTCTCTCCCCCCTCTCTTTTGTGCTCTCTCCCCCCTCTCTTTTGTGCTATCTCCCCCCTCTCCTTTGCTCACTCTCCCCAATCTCTTTTGCTCACTCTCCCCCTCTCTTTATCCCCCTCTGCTTTTTAGAGCTCTCTGTCTTATGATTCACTCACTGACTGTGCACAGCCACACACCCGGCACTTGGCCCCGCCTACGTCATGCTCGGCCCGGCCCCACCCATGTCACGGCCGGCCACGTCCGGTCACGCCCACGTCACACCCGCCGGGCACGCCCACTCCACCACACGCGACGCCGGGGGAAGACAGTTAGAAGGCCAGGTGTGTTTGTCCTCGTGCGCAGTCTCTACTGCGCATGACGGCTTCAGACAAACACACTTGGCCTTTTATAATATAGGATTATTTGTATAGCGCTGCAAAATTCTGTAGTGCTGGGTACAGAGATAGAGGTATGCAATGGCAAGGATTTGTGATAAGATACAAAACATAACAGACTAAAGAAATCTAGTACAGGAGGAAGAGGGCCCTGCTCCGGAGAGCTTTCAGTCTACAGGTTGAGGGTACAGAGACATAAAGTTTGGGGTAGCTTGTCACATGGGTTGTAGTTGCAGCAGTGAGTAGTACCTGGATAGCAAATAAGGTACAAATAAGTAACCTGTTGAGTATACAGAATCTCCAGGGCATACAATAAAGAGCATTTAATTAATAATAAAAAACAGCCTTTTCAATCAAAACAGATCTAAACTGTATATAATAAGGTACATTTATTTAATAAAGTACATATAATTAGACAGACTTTGCAATGCATATAAAAAGGATATATGTGAGCGCCTAATGTATAAAGAACATTTGGCTTAAGATCTTTTAAATGGCCATCCTCTTACTAAAAGTTGTATTAAATAACTATTGTATCATAAGAAACAGCAATAGAATTGTCCCACATAAATAATGATTAATAATTCATCACAGAAAGCTGCTCGGAACAAACAATTATTTTATTCATATAAAAAACGAGTTAATGAATATTAAGGTAATTTGTTACTAAAAATATAGCATAACTAAAATACGTTTCTAACTATACGAAATATACACCCATGATTTATGTAACAAAAAGCTTTATGAATACATAATACATCGATCTTTAAACATTATTTAGAAACATTGTATATAACGATGTTCATATGAAATAAACGTTGTATCGATTGTGTTTTTTAACATTGTTTTTTAAACTTTTTAGTATTTGGATGTTGGTATAGGACAAATTAATTTGCAAAATATATATATTTTTAATATTGGTACCAATATAGTTAGCAACGTATTTTAGTTATGCTATATTTTTAGTAACAAATTACCTTAATATTCATTAACTCGGTTTTTATATGAATAAAATAATTGTTTGTTCCGAGCAGCTTTCTGTGATGAATTATTAATCATTATTTATGTGGGACAATTCTATTGCTGTTTCTTATGATACAATAGTTATTTAATACAACTTTTAGTAAGAGGATGGCCATTTAAAAGATCTTAAGCCAAATGCTCTTTATACATTAGGCGCTCACATACTGTATATCCCCTTTTTTTCTTTTGCACTATTAACCTTTCAGGCTTTGGGATTGCCTGTTTTTATGTGTAGCCTGATCTTTACCCAGCGCATAGTTTTTTTCAATAGTATTTGTGTTAATGCATATAAAAAGGAACATGATATTAGATAGGATTAAGTAGTATTAAGTAAGGTACATGTAATTAGTATGTTCTGTTACAAACAGAAACTAAACTGTAGGACATCTATAACACATATTGTTTCTCCTGTTAAGTGTGGTCAGTCCACGGGTCATCATTACTTCTGGGATATTAACTCCTCCCCAACAGCAAGTGCAAGAGGATCACCCAGCAGAGCTGCTATATAGCTCCTCCCCTCTACGTCACACCCAGTCATTCTCTTGCACCCAACTAATAGATAGGATGTGTGAGAGGACTGTGGTGATTATACTTAGTTTTATATCTTCAATCAAAAGTTTGTTATTTTAAAACAGCACCGGAGTGTGTTGTTCCTTCTCAGGTAGAATTTGAAGAAGAATCTACCTGAGTTTTTGTATGATTTTAGCCGGCGTAGTTAAGATCATTTTGCTGTTCTCGGCCATCTGAGGAGTGAGGTAAACTTCAGATCAGGGGACAGCGGGCAGGTTCACCTGCAAAGAGGTATGTAGCAGCATATTATTTTCTGAGGAATGGAATTGACTGAGAAAATACTGCCAATACCTATATAATGTAAGTTCAGCCTTAAATGCAGTAGTAGCAACTGGTATCAGGCTGTCATGTATGTATATTTACACTTCAGTATTCTGGGGAATGGCACTTCACTGGGATAATACTGTATGCATAAAACTTTAGCCTAACTTGCAGTGAGAACGACTAGCAGCAGGCTTTCTAATGACACTTCATTTATTTGATGTTAAACGTTTTGCTGGCATGTTAAATCGTTTAATTATCTGAGGTACTGGGTGAAAAATTGTTTTGGGCACTGTTTTTTTTCACTTGGCGATCGTTTTATTTAACTTAAGACAGTTTACTGATCTCCCTCACTGTTGTGTGTGAGGGGGAGGGGCCTATTTTGGCGCTTTTGCTACGCATCAGAAATTCGGTCACAAGTCTGTTTTCTTCCCTGCATGATCCGGATCGTCTCTACAGAGCTCAAGGGTCTTCAAAAATTATTTTGAGGGAGGTAATCACTCACAGCAGACCTGTGAGATTGTGCTTTGACTGTGATAAAAAACGTTTATATTCTGTACATTTTTTCTGCTGTTTAAGGGTTAGTTATCCATTGCTAATGGTGGCAATCCTTTGCTAAAATTGTATTTTTACCGGAAAGAATTGGATTTTATAGTTTCTCCGGTTTATTGTTACTCAACTGTCATAACTTTTTTTCTGTGCTTCTTAAAGGCACAGTACGTTTTTCATATTATTTGTAAACTGAGTTGAAAAGTATTTCCAAGTTTGCTAGTTTAATTGCTAGTGTGTTAAACATGTATGACTCAGAGGAATATCTCTGTGCTATATGTGCTAAAGCCAAAGTGGAGCCCAATAGAAATTTATGTACTAATTGCATTGATGCTACTTTAAATAAAAGTCAATCTGTACAAATTGAACATCATTCACCAAACAACGAGGGGAGAGTTATGCCGACTAACTCGCCTCACGTGTCAGTACCTGCATCTCCCGCTCGGGAGGTGCGTGATATTGTAACGCCGAGTACTTCAGGGCGGCCATTACAAATCACATTGCAGGACATGGCTAATGTTATGACTGAAGTTTTGTCTAAATTACCAGAACTTAGAGGTAAGCGTGATCACTCTGGGGTGAGAACAGAGTGCGCTGATAATAATAGGGCCATGTCAGATACTGCGTCACAGTATGCAGAACATGAGGACGGAGAGCTTCAATCTGCAGGTGACGGTTCTGATCCCAATAGAGTGGATTCAGACATTTCTAATTTTAAGTTTAAGCTTGAAAACCTCCGTGTACTGCTAGGGGAGGTATTAGCGGCTCTGAATGATTGTAACACCGTTGCAATCCCAGAGAAATTATGTAGGCTGGATAGATACTATGCGGTACCGGCGAGTACTGACGTATTTCCTATACCTAAGAGGCTTACAGAGATAATTACTAAGGAGTGGGATAGGCCCGGTGTACCCTTTTCCCCCCCTCCTGTATTTAGAAAAATGTTTCCAATAGACGCCACCACACGGGACTTATGGCAAACGGTCCCTAAGGTGGAGGGAGCGGTTTCTACTCTGGCTAAGCGTACCACTATCCCGGTGGAGGATAGCTGTGCCTTTTCAGATCCAATGGATAAAAAATTAGAGGGTTACCTTAAGAAAATGTTTATTCAACAAGGTTTTATATTGCAACCCCTTGCATGTATTGCGTCTGTCACGGCCGCGGCCGCTTTTTGGTCCGAGTCCCTGGAAGAGACTCTTGACTCAATAACTATAGATGAGATTTCAAACAAGCTTAAAACACTTAAGCTAGCTAATTCATTTGTTTCAGATGCCGTAGTACATTTAACTAAACTTACGGCCAAGAATTCCGGATTTGCCATTCAGGCACGCAGAGCACTGTGGCTAAAATCCTGGTCAGCTGACGTTACTTCTAAATCTAAATTACTTAACATACCTTTCAAAGGGCAGACCTTATTCGGGCCCGGTTTGAAATAAATTATCGCTGACATTACAGGAGGTAAAGGCCATGCCCTACCTCAAGACAGAGCCAAACCTAGGGCTAGACAGTCTAATTTTCGTTCCTTTCGTAATTTCAAGGCAGGAGCAGCATCAACTTCCTCTGCACCAAAACAGGAAGGAGCTGTTGCTCGCTACAGACAAGGCTGGAGACCTAACCAGTCCTGGAAGAAGGGCAAGCAGGCCAGAAAACCTGCTGCTGCCCCTAAGACAGCATGAATTGAGGGCCCCCGATCCGGGAACGGATCTAGTGGGGGGCAGACTTTCTCTCTTCGCCCAGGCTTGGGCAAGAGATGTCCAGGATCCCTGGGCGTTAGAGATCATATCTCAGGGATATCTTCTGGACTTCAAATCCTCTCCCCCAAAAGGGAGATTTCATCTGTCAAGGTTGTCAACAAACCAAATAAAGAAAGAGGCGTTTCTACGCTGTGTACAAGATCTTTTACTAATGGGAGTGATCCATCCGGTTCCGCGGTCGGAACACGGACAGGGGTTTTACTCAAATCTGTTTGTGGTTCCCAAGAAAGAGGGAACCTTCAGACCAATCTTGGATTTAAAGATCCTAAACAAATTCCTAAGAGTTCCATCGTTCAAAATGGAAACTATTCGGACAATCCTACCCATGATCCAAAAGGGTCAGTACATGACCACAGTGGATTTAAAGGATGCTTACCTTCACATACCGATTCACAAAGATCATTACCGGTATCTAAGGTTTGCCTTCCTAGACAGACATTACCAGTTTGTAGCTCTTCCATTCGGATTGGCTACGGCTCCAAGAATCTTCACAAAGGTTCTGGGTGCTCTTCTGGCGGTACTAAGACCGCGAGGAATTTCGGTAGCTCCGTACCTAGACGACATTCTGATACAAGCTTCAAGCTTTCAAACTGCCAAGTCTCATACAGAGTTAGTACTGGCATTTCTAAGGTCGCATGGGTGGAAGGTGAACGAGAAGAAGAGTTCTCTCTTTCCACTCACAAGAGTTCCCTTCTTGGGGACTCTTATAGATTCTGTAGAAATGAAGATCTACCTGACAGAAGACAGGTTAACAAAGCTTCAAAATGCTTGCCGTGTCCTTCTTTCCATTCAACGCCCGTCAGTGGCTCAATGCATGGAGGTGATCGGCTTAATGGTAGCGGCAATGGACATAGTACCCTTTGCACGCCTACATCTCAGACCGCTGCAATTGTGCATGCTAAGTCAGTCCCCTACTCTGAATCTGGATCAAGAGACCAGAAATTCTCTTCTATGGTGGCTTTCTCGGCCACATCTGTCCAGGGGGATGCCATTCAGCAGGCCAGATTGGACAATTGTAACAACAGACGCCAGTCTACTAGGTTGGGGCGCTGTCTGGAATTCTCTGAAGGCTCAGGGATCATGGACTCAGGAGGAGAGTCTCCTGCCAATAAACATTCTGGAATTGAGAGCAGTTCTCAATGCCCTTCTGGCTTGGCCCCAGTTAACAACTCGGGGGTTCATCAGGTTTCAGTCGGACAACATCACGACTGTAGCTTACATCAACCATCAAGGAGGGACAAGAAGCTCCCTAGCGATGATGGAAGTATCAAAGATAATTCGCTGGGCAGAGTCTCACTCTTGCCACCTATCAGCAATCCACATCCCGGGAGTGGAGAACTGGGAGGCGGATTTCCTAAGTCGTCAGACTTTTCATCCGGGGGAGTGGGAACTTCATCCGGAGGTCTTTGCCCAAATACTTCGACGTTGGGGCAAACCAGAGATAGATCTCATGGCGTCTCGACAGAACGCCAAGCTTACTTGTTACGGGTCCAGATCCAGGGATCCGGGAGCGGTCCTGGTAGATGCTTTGACAGCACCTTGGACTTTCGGGATGGCTTATGTGTTTCCACCCTTCCCGATGCTTCCTCGATTGATTGCCAGGATCAAACAGGAGAGAGCATCGGTGATTCTAATAGCGCCTGCATGGCCACGCAGGACATGGTATGCAGATCTAGTGGACATGTCATCCTGTCCACCTTGGTCTCTGCCTCTGAGACAGGACCTTCTGATCCAGGGTCCCTTCAAACATCGAAATCTAATTTCTCTGAAGCTGACTGCCTGGAAATTGAACGCTTGATTTTATCAAAACGTGGATTTCTGAGTCAGTAATTGATACCTTAATACAGGCTAGGAAGCCTGTTACCAGAAAGATTTACCATAAAATATGGCGTAAATACTTATATTGGTGCGAATCCAAGAGTTACTCATGGAGTAAGGTTAGGATTCCTAGGATATTGTCTTTTCTACAAGAAGGTTTAGAAAAGGGTTTATCCGCTAGTTCCTTAAAGGGACAGATCTCAGCTCTGTCCATTCTTTTACACAAACGTCTGTCAGAAGTTCCAGACGTTCAGGCTTTTTGTCAGGCTTTGGCCAGGATTAAGCCTGTGTTTAAAACTGTTGCTCCACCATGGAGTTTAAACTTAGTTCTTAACGTTTTACAGGGTGTTCCGTTTGAACCCCTTCATTCCATTGATATCAAATTGTTATCTTGGAAAGTTCTGTTTTTAATGGCTATCTCTTCGGCTCGAAGAGTCTCTGAGTTATCTGCCTTACATTGTGATTCTCCTTATCTGATTTTTCATTCAGACAAGGTAGTTCTGCGTACTAAACCTGGGTTCTTACCTAAGGTGGTCACTAACAGGAATATCAATCAAGAGATTGTTGTTCCATCTTTGTGTCCTAATCCTTCTTCAAAGAAGGAACGTCTTCTACACAATCTAGATGTAGTCCGTGCCCTGAAATTTTATTTACAGGCAACTAAAGATTTTCGACAAACGTCTTCCCTGTTTGTCGTTTATTCTGGTCAGAGGAGAGGTCAAAAAGCTTCTGCTACCTCTCTCTCTTTTTGGCTTCGTAGCATAATACGTTTAGCTTATGAGACTGCTGGACAGCAGCCTCCTGAAAGAATTACAGCTCATTCTACTAGAGTTGTGGCTTCCACTTGGGCCTTTAAGAATGAGGCCTCTGTTGAACAGATTTGCAAGGCTGCAACTTGGTCTTCTCTTCATACTTTTTCCAAATTTTACAAATTTGACACTTTTGCTTCTTCGGAGGCTGTTTTTGGGAGAAAGGTTCTTCAGGCAGTGGTTCCTTCCGTATAAAGATCCTGCCTGTCCCTCCCGTCATCCGTGTACTTTAGCTTTGGTATTGGTATCCCAGAAGTAATGATGACCCGTGGACTGACCACACTTAACAGGAGAAAACATAATTTATGCTTACCTGATAAATTCCTTTCTCCTGTAGTGTGGTCAGGCCACGGCCCGCCCTGTTTTTTATGGCAGGTCTAAATTTTTAAATTATACTACAGTCACCACTGCACCCTTTAGCTTCTCCTTTTTCGTTGGTTCTCGGTCGAATGACTGGGTGTGACGTAGAGGGGAGGAGCTATATAGCAGCTCTGCTGGGTGATCCTCTTGCACTTCCTGTTGGGGAGGAGTTAATATCCCAGAAGTAATGATGACCCGTGGACTGACCACACTACAGGAGAAAGGAATTTATCAGGTAAGCATAAATTATGTTTTTTCTATAGAATAACAATAAGCATACACTGAATGGAATGGTGACCCCTGACAAATATAGCTGCACTTATGCCTTTTGTACTGTGGTATAAATCTACAGAAACCTCACGTCATGCATATAAAATACCATTGTGTATAAGCTGCACATGCAAGTTATCATATCCCTTTGACAGGAAAGGCATAATACATAATAAAGCAAAATAAAAGGAATCTGCTCTCATACATTGATATGCAGTCTATTTAGACTTAAAAACAGCTCCTCACGTAAATACACATGAGCTTTCATAGAAGGTAAGAACTAGTATAAATAAAGAGCAGTTATGCATATTATAACCTGGTGGTGTTGCGTACCTAATAGTAAGCAAACTGGTCATGCAGTAATCTTTTAAAACACAGATGTGCACGTGGTATCAATACCTATGTAGTGTTCTGTCAAAAACAGAAGACATATATACATATAGGCCTCTAGTTATGAAGGTCTGGCGGACCTGATCCAACACTGCAGATCAGGTCCCCTGCTGCTGGTGCAACGCCGCCCCCTGCAGACTCGCGGCCAATCGGCCGCCAGCAGGGGTTGTCAATCAACCCGATCGTACTCGATCGGGTTGTATTGTGGCGATGTCTGTCTGCCTGCTCAGAGCAGGTGGACAGGTTATGGAGCAGCTGTCTTTGTGACCGCTGCTTCATAACTGCTGTTTCTGGCGAGCCTGCAGGCTCGCCAGAAACACGGGCATCAAGCTCCATACGGAGCTTGATACATATGCCCCATAGTCACTATATGGTATAAACTGCATATAAACCATCAATAAATGATTATGCAGACATTACACAATCGTGCACCAAGTAAATGGATATTGTGTGCATTATTGCACCTGAGACATCATGTATTGCCAAAACAGTATCTACATATAAAAGGTGCTTGTGTATATGTGATGAGATTGTATGTTGTGAAGCACAAATAAACGTGTAACCATACACATATTCTGAGAACATTGTCCAAAATCCTTAAATTAGTATGATCTGTAAACACAGAATCTATCTTACATACAAAAAATACATGTAATTAGCCAGTACAGGACTTGTAATTAGTATATTCTGTCGGAACAAAAACTATATTGTGTATATTAAGTTACATTTAATAAGGATTGGAGCTAACAAAAAAATATACTGCAATTGAATTATGCAGACTGATTTTAGATCAGAGGTTGCTCTTTGTGAAATATACACTGGAGCAGAACAGAGACCCTTGGCACAGTTAATAGCTTATGGCTGATTTGCAAATTGCATGTATAATGTGAAGTAGCAGAACTATTGCATAGCTGCTTAACCTCACACATAGGAACATGATAGACTCCATAAAATAAAATAAAGCTGTTCAGCTATAAGAATGTAAATAGTGATCAACAAATGTTATAAATTAAATGAGTAGCAAAAATCTCTACTACTATAGCCACTTTCTAATACACCTCAGACACAGGGTTAAATAAGAACAGGCAATGTGACAAAACAGCCAAAGATTCACTATAAGCTATTTTTTTTTTTTTAAACTTTTATTTATAATCCAAGACATTATCCATGAACCAATAAAAACAAAATTTGAACACATAATCATAATCCAAAAAAATTATACATATGTTCATTCACATAATACTGTATTTAATTATGCATACAAATATATTTTAACTAATCAGCGTATTAATATAACATAATCAATCTACTCAATAACATTTCTTGGAGTTTTTAGATTTTTCAACCCTCCCTGGACCCTCCCCCCCCCCCCCCCCCCCCCCCCGTGCGGAGAGGCGATCAACCTAAGCCATAATCTCAAGAGGAAGGGAAAAAGGGAAAAAAAAAAAAAAAGGAAAAAACCACCTCTGCCACTACCTCTTCCTTAAGCTTACCAATTCCCTAGTAAAACAATTTCTGTATTCCTGAAGGGAAAAATTATATGATTCATTTCTGCCACAGGGAATATCCTTAAAAAGACTGCCCTACTATAAGCTATTTTAAGCCACACTGAGCTCCTACCCCCCTTTAGCAGCTCTTGCAGGAACTCACCCTCAGAAATGTTTCTTTTGCGGGCAGGAACAATAAGAAATGCAGACACAGAAGTTATCAGTTTGTAAAACTCCTAATCTGCCCAGAGACATAAGCAGATAGCAAGAGAAAAGGGGGCCAATGGGAGGGGCGGAGCAAATTGTTGTGACAATCCCAGGCCCAAACAAAGTGTTTATAAGTAAAAAATAGTTTAAACAGTTGAAAAACAAAAAATAACCGCACACATAAGTTCCCCTCTGTGTTGCAATCTTAACTGTTGAGTAAAAAAGTCAATAAAAATGCTGCTGGAGGGTTGATTAGGGTCCCAGTTCTCTACTCTACTTACTGAATGAATCTGCATCAGGGATTAAGGGTCTCAGTGTCTCACATTAGTTTGAGCTCCTGCAAAATCGATTTTTTTAATCAAATAGCCTTCTCACCAGTAAAGCCGAGAACTAACTGAGGATAGAGGGTAAGTGGAAAGGGATTAAAGCTCTTGTGTGGGCTCTCGGCCTTCTCCTGGTGGTGGGAAGTATATCCCACATGTTATGGAATTCCAAGATTAACAGTTAATTATTTCTAGGTAGACAGGCAAAACAAGTACTCAAAAAGCAGGGTGGACCAACAAGTTATTTTCAAAGAAGTGTTTCATATATAAGACATTATAGTGTAATTTAACGGTGGTTTATGGTAGTATGTAAGTAATAGTTTTAACTAGCTCCTCTTATTTTACTCACATTCGGCTAGATTTAGAGTTCGGCGGTAGCCGTCAAAACCAGCGTTAGAGGCTCCTAACGCTGGTTTTGGGCTACCGCTGGTATTTAGAGTCAGTGATTAAAGGGTCTAACGCTCACTTTACAGCCGCGACTTTTCCATACCGCAGATCCCCCTACGCCATTTGCGTAGCCTATCTTTTCAATGGGATCTTCCTAACGCCGGTATTTAGAGTCGTTTCTGCAGTGAGCGTTAGAGCTCTAACGACAAGATTCCAGCCGCCTGAAAATAGCAGGAGTTAAGAGCTTTCTGGCTAACGCCGGTTTATAAAGCTCTTAACTACTGTACCCTAAAGTACACTAACACCCATAAACTACCTATGTACCCCTAAACCGAGGTCCCCCCACATCGCCGCCACTCGATTAAAAATTTTAACCCCTAATCTGCCGACCGCCACCTACGTTATACTTATGTACCCCTAATCTGCTGCCCCTAACACCGCCGACCCCTGTATTATATCTATTAACCCCTAACTTGCCCCCCACAACGTCGCCGCAAGCTACTTAAAATAATTAACCCCTAATCTTCCGACCGCAAATCGCCGCCACCTACGTTATCCCTATGTACCCCTAATCTGCTACCCCTAACATCGCCGACCCCTATGTTATATTTATTAACCCCTAATCTGCCCCCCACAACGTCGCCGACACCTACCTACACTTATTAACCCCTAATCTGCCGAGCGGACCTGAGCGCTACTATAATAAAGTTATTAACCCCTAATCCGCCTCACTAACCCTATCATAAATAGTATTAACCCCTAATCTGCCCTCCCTAACATCGCCGACACCTACCTTCAATTATTAACCCCTAATCTTCCGATCGGAGCTCACCGCTATTCTAATAAATGTATTAACCCCTAAAGCTAAGTCTAACCCTAACACTAACACCCCCCTAAGTTAAATATAATTTTTATCTAACGAAATAAATTAACTCTTATTAAATAAATAATTCCTATTTAAAGCTAAATACTTACCTGTAAAATAAATCCTAATATAGCTACAATATAATTTATAATTATATTATAGCTATTTTAGGATTAATATTTATTTTACAGGCAACTTTGTAATTATTTTAACCAGGTACAATAGCTATTAAATAGTTAAGAACTATTTAATAGTTACCTAGTTAAAATAATAACAAATTTACCTGTAAAATAAATCCTAACCTAAGATATAATTAAACCTAACACTACCCTATCAATAAAATAATTAAATAAACTACCTACAATTACCTACAATTAACCTAACACTACACTATCAATAAATTAATTAAACACAATTGCTACAAATAAATAAAATTAAATAAACTATCTAAAGTACAAAAAATAAAAAAGAACTAAGTTACAGAAAATAATAAAATATTTACAAACATAAGAAAAATATTACAACAATTTTAAACTAATTACACCTACTCTAAGCCCCCTAATAAAATAACAAAGCCCCCCAAAATAAAAAATTCACTACCCTATTCTAAAATACAAATATTACAAGCTCTTTTACCTTACCAGCCCTGAACAGGGCCCTTTGCGGGGCATGCCCCAAGAATTTCAGCTCTTTTGCCTGTAAAAAAAAACATACAATACCCCCCCCCCCAACATTACAACCCACCACCCACATACCCCTAATCTAACCCAAACCCCCCTTAAATAAACCTAACACTACCCCCCTGATGATCTTCCTACCTTGTCTTCACCATGCCAGGTTCACCGATCCGTCCTGGCTCCAAGATCTTCATCCAACCCAAGCGGGGGCTAGACATCCACTGAAGAAGTCCAGAAGAGGGTCCAAAGTCTTCCTCCTATCCGGCAAGAAGAGGACATCCGGACCGGCAAACATCTTCTCCAAGCGGCATCTTCTATCTTCTTCCATCCGATGACGACCGGCTCCATCTTGAAGACCTCCAGCGCGGATCCATCCTCTTCTTCCGACGACTAGACGACGAATGACGGTTCCTTTAAGGGACGTCATCCAAGATGGCGTCCCTCGAATTCCGATTGGCTGATAGGATTCTATCAGCCAATCGGAATTAAGGTAGGAATTTTCTGATTGGCTGATGGAATCAGCCAATCAGAATATAGTTCAATCCGATTGGCTGATCCAATCAGCCAATCAGATTGAGCTCGCATTCTATTGGCTGTTCCGATCAGCCAATAGAATGCGAGCTCAATCTGATTGGCTGATTGGATCAGCCAATCGGATTGAACTTGATTCTGATTGGCTGATTCCATCAGCCAATCAGAAAATTCCTACCTTAATTCCGATTGGCTGATAGAATCCTATCAGCCAATCGGAATTCGAGGGACGCCATCTTGGATGACGTCCCTTAAAGGAACCGTCATTCGTCGTCTAGTCGTCGGAAGAAGAGGATGGATCCGCGCTGGAGGTCTTCAAGATGGAGCCGGTCGTCATCGGATGGAAGAAGATAGAAGATGCCGCTTGGAGAAGATGTTTGCCGGTCCGGATGTCCTCTTCTTGCCGGATAGGAGGAAGACTTTGGACCCTCTTCTGGACTTCTTCAGTGGATGTCTAGCCCCCGCTTGGGTTGGATGAAGATCTTGGAGCCAGGACGGATCGGTGAACCTGGCATGGTGAAGACAAGGTAGGAAGATCATCAGGGGGGTAGTGTTAGGTTTATTTAAGGGGGGTTTGGGTTAGATTAGGGGTATGTGGGTGGTGGGTTGTAATGTTGGGGGGGGGGTATTGTATGTTTTTTTTTACAGGCAAAAGAGCTGAAATTCTTGGGGCATGCCCCGCAAAGGGCCCTGTTCAGGGCTGGTAAGGTAAAAGAGCTTGTAATATTTGTATTTTAGAATAGGGTAGTGAATTTTTTATTTTGGGGGGCTTTGTTATTTTATTAGGGGGCTTAGAGTAGGTGTAATTAGTTTAAAATTGTTGTAATATTTTTCTTATGTTTGTAAATATTTTATTATTTTCTGTAACTTAGTTCTTTTTTATTTTTTGTACTTTAGATAGTTTATTTAATTTTATTTATTTGTAGGAATTGTGTTTAATTAATTTATTGATAGTGTAGTGTTAGGTTAATTGTAGGTAATTGTAGGTAGTTTATTTAATTATTTTATTGATAGGGTAGTGTTAGGTTTAATTATATCTTAGGTTAGGATTTATTTTACAGGTAAATTTGTTATTATTTTAACTAGGTAACTATTAAATAGTTCTTAACTATTTAATAGCTATTGTACCTGGTTAAAATAATTACAAAGTTGCCTGTAAAATAAATATTAATCCTAAAATAGCTATAATATAATTATAATTTATATTGTAGCTATATTAGGATTTATTTTACAGGTAAGTATTTAGCTTTAAATAGGAATCATTTATTTAATAAGAGTTAATTTATTTCGTTAGATAAAAATTATATTTAACTTAGGGGGGTGTTAGTGTTAGGGTTAGACTTAGCTTTAGGGGTTAATACATTTATTAGAATAGCGGTGAGCTCTGGTCGTCAGATTAGGGGTTAATAATTGAAGTTAGGTGTCGGCGATGTTAGGGAGGGCAGATTAGGGGTTAATACTATTTATGATAGGGTTAGTGAGGCGGATTAGGGGTTAATAACTTTATTATAGTAGCTGTGAGATCCGCTCGGCAGATTAGGGGTTAATAAGTGTAGGCAGGTGTCGGCGACGTTGTGGGGGGCAGATTAGGGGTTAATAAATATAACATAGGGGTCGGCGATGTTAGGGCAGCAGATTAGGGGTACATAGGGATAACGTAGGTGGCGGCGGTTTACGGAGCGGCAGATTAGGGGTTAAAAGTGTAATGCAGGGGTCAGCGATAGCGGGGGCGGCAGATTAGGAGTTAATAAGTGTAAGGTTAGGGGTGTTTAGACTCGGGGTACATGTTAGGGTGTTAGGTGCAGACGTAGGAAGTGTTTCCCCATAGGAAACAATGGGGCTGCGTTAGGAGCTGAACGCTGCTTTTTTCCAGGTGTTAGGTTTTTTTTCAGCTCAAACAGCCCCATTGTTTCCTATGGGAGAATCGTGCACGAGCACGTTTTTGAGGCCGGCCGCGTCCGTAAGCAACTCTGGTATCGAGAGTTGCATTTGCGGTAAAAATGCTCTACGCTCCTTTTTTGGAGCCTAACGCAGCATTTGTTTGAACTCTCGATACCAGAGTTAAATTTATGGTGCGGCCAGAAAAAAACCCGCGGAGCGTTAACAGCCCTTTTACCGCCGAACTCTAAATCTAGGCCATTGTCTGCAAGGGGGTCCCTCACCATGTTTTTAATTTACTCTCTAATATTAATTGAATCTGTACATTATCAGTTTTAACCAACAAAAACTGGGCTCTTTAATCTTCATTGGATACCTTTATACTCAATAGAAAACTACTGAGTTCTCTTTATATATATATAAAAGGATCCATTGATGCTCTTATAGCCCATGTCTACTTGCAGTGTTAGAAGGTGCTATTATTAGTATGGGTCTATGCCTAATGGCAATGTATTTTAAGTTAAACAATCAGAACAAAGATAAAGAATTAATTCACTTCTTCCAGCCTGCTCTCCTTCCTGCTTGTCTCTCCCATGCCACAGCCACTGCCCTGCCCCCCGCCTCCCAGCACAGCACAGGTAACTTCCTTTGTTAACTTTCTTTCTACAGCCACTGCCTTGCCCCCCGCCTCCCAGCACCTATTTAATAGAGGTTGCTGCGCGTCGCACCCTTCACCTTCAAGCCCACAGAAATCAGCTGCGGTGTACCCCAAGGCTCTTTGCTGTGCCCCACCCTATTCAACATCTACATGGCCCCTCTCGCCGCCATCGCCCGACGACATGACCTCAACCCAGCTAATCATCTCACTCACCAGTGACCCCACCACCGCCAAGAGAAACGTCCACGAAGGGCTGACAGCAGTTGCCACCTGGATGAGCTACAACTGCCTAAAGCTGAACGCAGACAAGACCGAAGTCCTCTTCCTCGGTCCCACCACATCTGCTTGGAATAAATCCTGGTGGCCCACTGCCCTGGGACACCCTCCAACCCCCACCGACCATGCACGAAATCTAGGCGTCATCCAGAACTCATCGCTCTCCATGGACCGGCAAATCAACGCTGTCTCTTCTGCATGCTTCCACACACTTCATCTGCTGCAAAAGATCTTCAAATGGATCCCAACCGAGAACAGGAAGACTGTCACTCACTCCCTCGTCAGCAGCCGACTGGACTATGGTAACGAACTCTACGACAGCACCACCATCAAGCTCCAAAAGAGACTACAGTGCATCCAGAACACCTCGGCCAGACTAATCCTCGACATCCCTTGTCAATGCCACATCACCAAACACCTGCGGGACCTGCACTGGCTCCCCATCAACAAAAGAATAACCTTCAAGCTTCTCACCCACGCATTCAAGGCCCTCCACATCGGTCCCGAAAACTTGAACCACCGCGTTACCTTCTACACCCCTGCCAGACAACTTCGATCGGCCGACCAAGCCCTCTCAGTCATCCCACGCATCAGGAAAACCACAGCGGGAGGCAGATCCTTCTCCCACCTGGCTGCCAAGACTTGGAACACCCTCCCGCTGCACCTCAGACAAGCTACCGCCCTAACTAAGTTCAGAAAGGACCTCAAGACCTGGCTCTTCGACTAAACTGCAACCCTCAGCGCCTTGAGACCCTTACGGGTGAATAGCCGCGCTTTACAAGAACCCAATAGATAGATAGATTGTATGACCTAAAGTATGTAGATACCTGATCATCACATAGGATTTCAGTAGCCCTCATCCTACTGGCTAATTTGAATTTGAAGAATCAAATCAGTCAATAGGAATGCAAGGTACCACATATTTAAACACGTACCTTGAATTCAATCCTCAGTGTGCGGCAGTGATCGTACGAAGAGGATCTCCACGCTCAATGGTCGCCGGTCTTCTGTTCCGCGCTCAGCTCATCTCTGCATCGGCTTGGTCCTGGATGAAGATAGAAGACATCACTGCGATGAAAGAAGACTTAACCACTTGGAAGAGGACCTTCTCCGCCGAACTTCAGGAATGGTGAGTACCTATTTGGGGGTTAGAGTTAGGATTTTTTTTCTTTTTTAGAATAGGTATTTTGGGCAGTGTAAAAGAGCTGAATGCCCTTTTAAGGGCAATGCCCATACAAATGCCCCTTTAGGGGCAATGGGTAGTTTAGGATTTTTTAGTGTTAGGTTTTTTCTATTTTGGGGGGGTTTGGTGGGTGGAGGTTTTACTGTTAGAGGGGGGGACTTAGTATTTTTTAAGGTAAAAGAGCTCTTTAACTTAGGGAAATGCCCTACAAAAGGCCCCTTTAAGGGCTATTGGTAGTTTTGTTTAGATTAGGAGGTGTTTTTATTTGGGGGGCTATTTCATTTTCATAGGGATTAGGTTATTTTTTTTTTTATATTTTGGTTTATTATTTTATGTAATGTTAGACTTTTTTATTTTTTGTAATCTTAGATTAATGTAATTTTTTATTTTTAAGTAATGTTAGCTTTTTTATTTTAATTCTAACTTAGTATTTTTTAATTTAGGTAATTGGGGTTAGGTTAGGGGGTGTTAGGTTAGGGGGCTTAGTAATTTAATTAGTTATTTGCGTTGTGGGGGTTTGGCGGCTTAGGGGTTAATAGATTTATTAGGTTTGTTGTGATGTGGGTTTGACGGATTAAGAGTTAATAGATTTATAAGGTTTGTTGCGTTGTGGGTTAATGGTGGATTAGGGGTTAATAGTTTTAATAGGTACTTTGCGTTCTTGGGGGTTGGCGGATTAGGGGTTAATACTTGTATTCGGTAGATTGCGATGTGGGTGAATGTCAGATTAGGGGTTAATACATTTATAAGCTTCGCTGAACTAGTCCTGTTACAAGTTTTCCCCGGCTCTTGGATAAGAAATTTTAGAGATATACCATAAAATTACAAAAGTAGGAGCTACAACTCATAAGGTAGATCCTTGCAGGCCTGGAGGTCCCTCCTTCCTTTCCTCATTCTCCCCCCTTTTTTATTTTTTTTATTATTATTTTACTTATTATTAGACTTATAAAGGAAAAAATACATTGCCACTTAATTTCATTTAAATTAATTGTTTATTGCTTCTCCAGGACGGAAATACATTTAAACTTACAGTTTAAAAAAAAAAAAAGAGAAAAGAATACATTTATAAGGTAGTTTGCGATGTTGGGGGTTGGTGGATTTAGGGGTTAATACATATATTACATAGATTGCAACATGGGTAAATGGCAGATTAGGGGTTAATAGTTTAATTAGGCATATTGCGTTGTGGGGGATTGTCGGTTTAGGGGTTAATAAATGTATTATTAGTTCCAATATGGGGGTGATGGCGGATATAGGGGTTTTACGTGTCGGGTTTATTTTTGGGAGGCGTGTTAGACTTTTACAGGAGATTTAACATTTTTTTTTATTTTCTTAGCCGTCGGCAGTTTCTAAAGTGCCGTAAGTCACTAGCGACTCCAGAAATTAGTATTTACGCACATTTCTGGACATCGTTAATTTATCCGACTTACAGCACTGTATGAACTTCCGAAGCCGTATATGTGATTCCCCAATGTGCGAGGTGAAATTACGAGCGACGCGTGTTTCAGCAGTTATGCTGAAGCCTGCGCCGCATATGTAATCTCGCCCTTGTTAGCAATAGGCATCACAGAAACACCAGAACTCAATAATTATTATGGGTGTCCTCTTTTACCAAATGCACACAAAAACAACATTTATGCTTACCTGATAAATTTATTTATTTCCGGGCATGGAGAGTCCACGAAACATTCTAATTACTAGTGGGATATTCACTCCTGGCCAGCAGGAGGAGGCAAAGAACACCCCAGCAGAGCTGTTAAGTGTCACTTCCCTTACCCATAACCTCCAGTCATTAGGCCGAAGGAAAACGGAAAAAGAAGATAATACAAGTGTATAGAGGTGCCTGAGGACTAGACAAAAAAATTCTGTCTTAATTTGAATGAGGGCAGGTCGTGGACTCTCCATGCCCGGAAAGAAACAGAATTTATGTTTACCTGATAAATTACTTTCTCCAACGGTGTGTCCGGTCCACGGCGTCATCCTTACTTGTGGGATATTCTCTTCCCCAACAGGAAATGGCAAAGAGCCCAGCAAAGCTGGTCACATGATCCCTCCTAGGCTCCGCCTACCCCAGTCATTCGACCGACGTTAAGGAGGAATATTTGCATAGGAGAAACCATATGATACCGTGGTGACTGTAGTTAAAGAAAATAAATTATCAGACCTGATTAAAAAACCAGGGCGGGCCGTGGACCGGACACACCGTTGGAGAAAGTAATTTATCAGGTAAACATAAATTCTGTTTTCTCCAACATAGGTGTGTCCGGTCCACGGCGTCATCCTTACTTGTGGGAACCAATACCAAAGCTTTAGGACACGGATGAAGGGAGGGAGCAAATCAGGTCACCTAAAAGGAAGGCACCACGGCTTGCAAAACCTTTCTCCCAAAAATAGCCTCAGAAGAAGCAAAAGTATCAAACTTGTAAAATTAGGTAAAAGTGTGCAGTGAAGACCAAGTCGCTGCCCTACATATCTGATCAACAGAAGCCTCGTTCTTGAAGGCCCATGTGGAAGCCACAGCCCTAGTGGAAGGAGCTGTGATCCTTTCAGGAGGCTGCCGTCCGGCAGTCTCGTAAGCCAATCTGATGATGCTTTTAATCCAAAAAGAGAGAGAGGTAGAAGTTGCTTTTTGACCTCTCCTTTTACCAGAATAAACAACAAACAAGGAAGATGTTTGTCTAAAATCCTTTGTAGCATCTAAATAGAATTTTAGAGCGCGAACAACATCCAAATTGTGCAACAAACGTTCCTTCTTCGAAACTGGTTTCGGACACAGAGAAGGCACGACTATCTCCTGGTTAATGTTTTTGTTAGAAACAACTTTTGGAAGAAAACCAGGTTAGTACGTAAAACCACCGTATCTGCATGGAACACCAGATAAGGAGGAGAACACTGCAGAGCAGATAATTCTGAAACTCTGCTAGCAGAAGAAATTGCAACCAAAAACAAAACTTTCCAAGATAATAACTTAATATCAACGGAATGTAAGGGTTCAAACGGAACCCCCTGAAGAACTGAAAGAACTAAGTTGAGACTCCAAGGAGGAGTCAAAGGTTTGTAAACAGGCTTGATTCTAACCAGAGCCTGAACAAAGGCTTGAACATCTGGCACAGCTGCCAGCTTTTTGTGAAGTAACACAGACAAGGCAGAAATCTGTCCCATCAAGGAACTTGCAGATAATCCTTTTTCCAATCCTTCTCGAAGGAAGGATAGACTCTTAGGAATCTTAACCTTGTCCCAAGGGAATCCTTTAGATTCACACCAACAGATATATTTTTTCCAAATTTTGTGGTAAATTTTTCTAGTTACAGGCTTTCTGGCCTGAACAAGAGTATCAATAACAGAATCTGAGAACCCTCGCTTTGATAAGATCAAGCGTTCAATCTCCAAGCAGTCAGCTGGAGTGGGACCAGATTCGGATGTTCGAACGGACCTTGAACAAGAAGGTCTCGTCTCAAAGGTAGCTTCCATGGTGGAGCCGATGACATATTCACCAGATCTGCATACCAAGTCCTGCGTGGCCACGCAGGAGCTATCAAGATCACCGACGCCCTCTCCTGATTGATCCTGGCTACCAGCCTGGGGATGAGAGGAAACGGCGGGAATACATAGGCTAGTTTGAAGGTCCAAGGTGCTACTAGTGCATCTACTAGAGTCGCCTTGGGATCCCTGGATCTGGACCCGTAGCAAGGAACCTTGAAGTTCTGACGAGAGGCCATCAGATCCATGTCTGGAATGCCCCACAGTTGAGTGATTTGGGCAAAGATTTCCGGATGGAGTTCCCACTCCCCCGGATGCAATGTCTGACGACTCAGAAAATCCGCTTCCCAATTTTCCACTCCTGGGATGTGGATTGCAGACAGGTGGCAGGAGCGAGTCTCCGCCCATTGAATGATTCTGGTCACTTCTTCCATCACCAGGGAACTCCTTGTTCCCCCCTGATGGTTGATGTACGCAACAGTCGTCATGTTGTCTGATTGAAACCGTATGAACTTGGCCCTCGCTAGCTGAGGCCAAGCCTTGAGAGCATTGAATATCGCTCTCAGTTCCAGAATATTTATCGGTAGAAGAGATTCTTCCCGAGACCAAAGACCCTGAGCTTTCAGGGATCCCCAGACCGCGCCCCAGCCCATCAGACTGGAGTCGGTCGTGACAATGACCCACTCTGGTCTGCGGGAGGTCACCCCTTGTGACAGGTTGTCCAGGGACAGCCACCAACGGAGTGAGTCTCTGGTCCTCTGATTTACTTGTATCTTCGGAGACAAGTCTGTATAGTCCCCATTCCACTGACTGAGCATACACAGTTGTAATGGTCTTAGATGAATGCGCGCAAAAGGAACTATGTCCATTGCCGCTACCATCAAACCTATCACTTCCATGCACTGCGCTATGGAAGGAAGAGGAACGGAATGAAGTATCCGACAAGAGTTTAGAAGTTTTGTTTTTCTGGTCTCTGTCAGAAAAATCCTCATTTCTAAGGAGTCTATTATTGTTCCCAAGAAGGGAACTCTTGTCGACGGAGATAGAGAACTCTTTTCCACGTTCACTTTCCATCCGTGAGATCTGAGAAAGGCCAGGACTATGTCCGTGTGAGCCTTTGCTTGAGGAAGGGACGACGCTTGAATCAGAATGTCGTCCAAGTAAGGTACTACAGCAATGCCCCTTGGTCTTAGCACCGCCAGCAGGGACCCTAGTACCTTTGAGAAAATCCTTGGAGCAGTGGCTAATCCGAAAGGAAGCGCCACGAACTGGTAATGCTTGTCCAGGAATGCGAACCTTAGGAACCGATGATGTTCCTTGTGGACAGGAATATGTAGATACGCATCCTTTAAATCCACCGTGGTCAAGAATTGACCTTCCTGGATGGAAGGATTGTTCGAATGGTTTCCATTTTGGACGATGGAACCTTGAGAAACTTGTTTAGGATCTTGAGATCTAAGATTGGTCTGAACGTTCCCACTTTTTTGGGAACTACGAACAGATTGGAGTAGAACCCCATCCCTCGTTCTCTTAATGGAACAGGATGAATCACTTCCAGAAGATAACCTTGGGAGACTATTTCTAGCGCCCAAGGATCCAGAACATCTCTTGCCCAAGCCTGAGTGAAGAGAGAGAGTCTGCCCCCCACCAAATCCGGTCCCGGATCGGGGGCCCGCATCTCATGCTGTCTTGGGAGCAGTGGCAGGTTTCTTGGCCTGCTTTCCTTTGTTCCAGCCTTGCATAGGTCTCCAGGCTGGATTGGCTTGAGAAGTATTACCCTCCTGCTTAGAGGACGTAGCACTTGGGGCTGGTCCGTTTCTGCGAAAGGGACGAAAATTAGGTTTATTTTTGGCCTTGAAAGACCTATCCTGAGGAAGGGCGTGGCCCTTGCCCCCAGTGATATCAGAGATAATCTCTTTCAAGTCAGGGCCAAACAGTGTTTTCCCCTTGAAAGGAATGTCAAGCAATTTGTTCTTGGAAGACGCATCCGCTGACCAAGATTTTAACCAAAGCGCTCTGCGCGCCACAATAGCAAACCCAGAATTTTTCGCCGCTAACCTAGCCAATTGCAAGGTGGCGTCTAGGGTGAAAGAATTAGCCAATTTAAGAGCACGAATTCTGTCCATAATCTCCTCATAAGAAGAAGAATTACTATCTTCTATGGGTATAGTGGCGCGCTTGTTTAGAGTAGAAACCGCCCCCTCGACCTTGGGGACTGTCTGCCATAAGTCCTTTCTGGGGTCGACTATAGGAAACAATTTTTTAAATATGGGGGGAGGTACGAAAGGTATACCGGGCCTGTCCCATTCTTTATTAACAATGTACGCCACCCGCTTGGATATAGGAAAAGCTTCGGGGGGCCCCGGGGCCTCTAGGAACTTGTCCATTTTACATAGTGTTTCTGGAATGACCAGATAATCACAATCATCCAAATTGGATAACACCTCCTTAAGTAGAGCGCGGAGATGTTCCAACTTAAATTTAAAAGTAATCACATCAGGTTCAGCTTGTTGAGAAATTTTTCCTGAATCTGAAATTTCTCCCTCAGACAAAACCTCCCTGGCCCCCTCAGACTGGTGTAGGGGCCCTTCAGAAACAATATCATCAGCGTCCTCATGCTCTTCAGTATTTTCTAAAACAGAGCAGTCGCGCTTTCGCTGATAAGTGGGCATATTGGCTAAAATGTTTTTGATAGAATTATCCATTACAGCCGTTAATTGTTGCATAGTAAGGAGTATTGGCGCGCTAGATGTACTAGGGGCCTCCTGTATGGGCAAGACTGGTGTAGACGAAGGAGGGGATGATGCAGTACCATGCTTACTCCCCTCACTTGAGGAATCATCTTGGGCATCATTTTTACTAAATTTTTTATGACATAAATCACATCTATTTAAATGAGAAGGAACCTTGGCTTCCCCACAGTCAGAACACAATCTATCTGGTAGTTCAGACATGTTAAACAGGCATAAACTTGATAACAAAGCACAAAAAACGTTTTAAAATAAAACCGTTACTGTCACTTTAAATTTTAAACTGAACACACTTTATTACTGCAATTGCGAAAAAGTATGAAGGAATTGTTCAAAATTCACCAAAATTTCACCACAGTGTCTTAAAGCCATAAAAGTATTGCACACCAAATTTGGAAGCTTTAACCCTTAAAATAACGGAACCGGAGCCGTTTTTATATTTAACCCCTTTACAGTCCCTGGAATCTGCTTTGCTGAGACCCAACCAAGCCCAAAGGGGAATACGATACCAAATGATGCCTTCAGAAAGACTTTTCTATGTATCAGAGCTCCACACACATGCAGCTGCATGCCATGCTGTTCTCAAAAACAAGTGCGCCATACCGGCGCGAAAATGAGGCTCTGACTATGATTAGGGAAAGCCCCTATAGAATAAAGTGTCTAAAACAGTGCCTGCCGATATTATTTTACAAAAAATACCCAGATTAAATGATTCCTCAAGGCTAAATATGTGTAAATATGATCGATTTAGCCCAGAAAATGTCTACAGTCTTAATAAACCCTTGTGAAGCCCTTATTTACTGTCTGAATAAAAATGGCTTACCGGATCCCATAGGGAAAATGACAGCTTCCAGCATTACATCGTCTTGTTAGAATGTGTCATACCTCAAGCAGCAAAAGACTGCTCACTGTTCCCCCAACTGAAGTTAATTCCTCTCAACAGTCCTGTGTGGAACAGCCATGGATTTTAGTAACGGTTGCTAAAATCATTTTCCTCATACAAACAGAAATCTTCATCTCTTTTCTGTTTCAGAGTAAATAGTACATACCAGCACTATTTTAAAATAACAAACTCTTGATTGAATAATAAAAACTACAGTTAAACACTAAAAAACTCTAAGCCATCTCCGTGGAGATGTTGCCTGTACAACGGCAAAGAGAATGACTGGGGTAGGCGGAGCCTAGGAGGGATCATGTGACCAGCTTTGCTGGGCTCTTTGCCATTTCCTGTTGGGGAAGAGAATATCCCACAAGTAAGGATGACGCCGTGGACCGGACACACCTATGTTGGAGAAAATAAGTTTATCAGTTAAGTATACATTTTGTTTTCTTTCCTATGGCATGGAGAGTCCACAAAACATGCTAATTACTAATGTAAGCCAATACCCAAGCTAGAGGACACAGACACCTAGATTACGAGTTGTCTGCGATGTTGTGGTGCGGCGGAATAGGGGTTAATAACTTTAATATAGTGGCGGCGATGTTGGGGTGCGGTGGAATATGGGTAAATAACTTTAATATAGTAATGGCGATATCGGGAGCGGCAGATTAGGGATTAATAACTGTAAGTAGGTAGCGGCGATGTTGGGGCGGTAGATTAGGGGTCTTTAGACTCGGGGCTTATGTTAGGATGTTAGGTTTAAATTTAACTTTTATTTTCCCTATAGACTTTATTTAGGTGGCGGCGATATCGGGAGCGACAGATTAGGGGTTAATAACTGTAAGTAGGTGGCGGCGATGTCGGGGTGGCAGATTAGGGGTGTTTAGACTCAGGGTTTATGTTAGGATGTTAGGTTTAAATGTAACTTTTATTTTCCCCATAGACATCAATGGGGCTGCGTTATGGAGCTTTTTTTATTCCGCGATCGCAGGCTTTTTTCTGACATTGATGTCTATGGGGGAAGCGTGCACGAGCACGTCAAAACAGCGCTTGTATTTTGTGCGGTATGGAGCTCAACGCAACCATATCGCACGCACAAGCCGGCTGTTTGAAAATTTGTAATGGCTGCGCTATAGGGGGTTAAATAACACAACTTTTTTTGCTTTCGTTAATTTCCCTAAAGAGCACATAACTCTTAATCTAGCTGAGAATGAATAGGGAGGGAGAACAAGCGGACCTAAACTGAAGGCACCACCGCTTGAAGAACCTTTCTCCCAAAAGAAGCCTCAGCTGAGGCAAAGTATTAAATTTGTAGAATTTGGAAAAAGTATTAATAGAGGACCAAGTGGCCGCCTTACAGATTTGCTCCACAGAAGCTTCATTTTTAAAAGCCCATGAAGATGAAACCGCTCTAGTGGAATGAGCCATAATTCTCTCAAGAGGCTGCTGTCCAGCTGTCTCATAAGCTAAACAGATAACACTTCTCAACCAGAGAGAAACAGGGCAGAAGTCTGCCGAAAATCTTTAGTTGCTTGAAGGTAAAATTTAAGAGCACGCACAACATCCAAGTTATGCAAAAGACGTTCCTTCTGGGAAGAAAAGTTAGGACAAAAAGAAGGAACAACAATTTCCTGATTAATATTGCTATCCGACACTACCTTAGGGAGAAACCCCAGCTTAATATGAAAGACCACCTTATCAGCATGAAAAATAAGGTAAGGGGAATCACACTGCAGACTCGAAAGTTCAGAAACTCTGCGAGCAGAAGAAATAGCAAGAAGAAGCAAAACCTTTCAAGATAGTAATGTAATACTAACATAATGCATCGTCTCAAATGGAGCCGGCTGCAAAACTCTAAGAACAAGTTTAAGACTCCAAGGAGGAGCAACAGATTTAAACACAGATCTGATTCTGACCAAGGCCTGAACAAAAGACAGAAAAACATCTGGCAGACAGAGCAGAAATCTGACACTTCAAATTACTGACTGACAAACCCATGTCTAGGCCCTCCTGAAGAAAAGCCAAAATTCGAGGAACCCTTACTTTGTTCCAAAAAAAACCTTTTGAATCACACTAATGAAGATATTTACACCATACCCTAAATTCTGCTAGTAACCGGTTTACGAGCCTGAAGCATAGTATCTATGACCTTCTCAGAGAAGCCACGTCTAGCCAAATTTAGACGTTCAATCTCCAAGCAGTCATCTTAAAAAACAAAACAGATATGGATTAAGAAAGGGACCCTGAAGTAGAAGGTCCTTCCTGAAAGGTAACCTCTAAGGTGGAAGAGATGACATTGCTACCAGATCCGCGAACCAGATCCTGCGAGGCCATGCAGGAGCTATTAGAATCACAGAAGCTCTCTCCTGTTTGATGCGAGCAATTACTCGTGAGAGCAATGCAAACGGAGGAAACAGGTATGCTAGATTGAAGCTCCAAGGAACCGCTAGAGCATCTACCAGAACGGCTTGAGAATCTCTTGACCTTGAACCTATTTTGGAAGCTTGGCATTTTGACGAGACGCCATCAGATCCAACTCCAGAACCCCCCACCTAAGAGATAACATTGTGAAACCTCTGGGTGGAGAGCCCACTCTCCGGGATGAAAAGTCTACCTGTTTAGAAAATCCGCCTCTTAGTTGTCCACCACTGGTATGTGAATGGCAGAGAGATGGCAATAGTGAGTCCACAGACCCTGGGACTTTAAGAAACCCCAAACTGCTCCCCAGCCTGACAGACTGGCATTCGTGGTCACAATCACCCAGGAAGGCCTCAGGAAGCATGTCCCCCGAGACAAATGGTCCTATGAAACCCACCATGAGAGTGAGACTCTTGTTGGGGAATCCAAATGTATCTTCTGCGAGACATCTGAGTGGTCCCCGTTCCATTGACTGAGCATGCATAGCTGCAGAGGTCTCAGGTGGAACCGAGCAAAAGGACTGATGTCCATGGAGGCAACCATCAGTCCAATCACCTCCATGCATTGAGCCACAGATGGACGAATAGCAGACTGGAGACACATGCAAGAAACATGAAGCTTGGATTTTCTGACAGGGAATCTATGATTGTTCCCAAGAAACAAACCCTTGTATTTGGAACAAGGGAACTCTTTCCCAGATTCACTTTCCACCCGTGGGAACGTAGAATAGACAGCAACATCTTGGTATAGGTTGCTAGATGAAAAGATGGCGCTTGAACTAGAATGTTGTCTAGATAAGACACCACAGCAATACCCTGGGACCTCACCACTGCAAGAAGAGCCCCCAGAACCTTTGTAAAAATTCTGGGAACTGTAGCAAGGCCAAAAGGAAGGGCAAGAAACTGGAAATATTTGTCCTGGAAGGCAACCCTTAGATACTGGTAATGATTCCTGTAAATAGTAACATGATGATACGCGTCCTTCAGATCTATGGTGGTCATGAACTGACCCTTTTGGACCAAAGGAAGAATAGAACGGATGGTCTCCATCTTGAAGGACAGAACCCTGAGGAATTGATAAAGACACTTTAAGTCCAGAATGGGACGAAAAGTACCCTCCTTCTTGGGAACTACAAATAGATTTGAATAGAATCCTAGACCCTGTTCCTCTAGAGAAACTGGAACAATCACTCCTAGGGATGATAAGTCCTTTATGCAGTTTAAGAAGGCCTCTCTTTATCTGATTCGCAGATAACCTTGATAGGTGGGAGGACAAGATTTGAAACCTATTCTGTAACCATGGGATACTATGGCCCAAGGATCTGGAACATCGCGTATCCAAGCCTGCTGAAAAAAAGAAAGCCTGCCCTCCACTTGATCTGATCCACTACAGAATCGGGGGCGGCACCTTCATGTTGATTTAGAATCAACAAAAAACTTCTTAGCTTGCTTCCCCCTATTTCAATGCTGACTGGACCTCCAAGAAGACTTGGATTGATCCGACTTGGAAGAGGAAGTGAAAGACTTCTGTCCCTTAAAGTTATAAAAGGAACGAAAATTTAAATTCTGGCGACCCTTAGGTCTATTCTTTTTATCCTGAGGTTGGAAAGAACCCTTTCCACCTGTAATATCAGAAATAATTTCTGCCAGACCTGGTCCAAACAAGGTTGTACCCTTATAAGGCAGAGATAAAAGCTTGGACTTGGATGTAACATCTGCAGACTAAGATTTTAACCAGAGAGCTCTGTGAGCTAAAACAGTAAAACTAGAAATCTTAGCACCCAACCTAAGAACTTGCATGTTGGTATCACAAATAAAGGTATTGGCTAGCTTCAGAGCCTTGATCCTGTCTTGGATCTCCTCTATAGTAGTCTCTTCTAGGATAAGATTAGATAAATCATCGCACCAATAAGATGCTGCCGCTGCAACTGTAGCAATACTAGCAACAGGTTGCCACTGTAATCTCTGATGAATGTACATCTTCAAAAAATCCTCAAGCTTCTTATCCATGGGATCCTTGAAAGAACAACTATCTTCAATAGGAATACCAGTTCTCTTGGCCAGAATAGAGATAGCTCCCTCTACCTTGGGCACCATACACCATTTTTGAGTCACAAATAGAGTCAGCAACAGGAAACATCTTTTTATTGCAGTAAGAAGTAAAACAAACACCTGTCAAACACTTAATACACTCTCCAATATCTGAGCCCCCAATAAAAAAATTGCCTCTTTTCACATAACAGCAGTGCCCCTAAAACAGATTCAAATACTTTCCACAAGGATTTAACCCCTATAGAGCCGGTACCTTCAAAACCTAGAAGGGAAAGCACTTACCTGTGGATTCTGCTCTGTCAGGCAGGAGCTGTTTTCTGAGGTGTGGCAGCTTCACCATATCTACCAGGGACCTATAGAAAAGAAAGAACAGAGTAACCAACTCTGGCTTTCTATAATAGGGGTAGCGATAATATTAGAGGTTTAAGCAAAGACCACCTCGCCGTCGTCTAACTGATAATAGCCACCATTACTCTTACTAAAGAGATTGACATGTACACAGCATAGCTCCAATCCTTGCTTCCAAGTAAAAGTACCCATTAAAAGGATTACAATCTTCAGACACTATCTTCGCCATCCTCCCGTGATCAAGGCAAAGAGAATGACTGGGGTTTATGGGTAAGGGAAGTGATACTTAACAGCTCTGCTGGGGGTGCTCTTTGCCTCCTCCTGCTGGCCAGGAGCAAATATCCCACTAGTAATTAGAATGTTTTGTGGACTCTCCATGCCATAGGAAAAAAAGAAGGCAAATACTGGTGTACGGCCTTAGTCAAAAACTTGCTTGTAAACAATGTCACATATATAGGCAATTGGATCCATTAGTATAAAGAAATACTGACCTCATATAAACTCCCAGAGTCACAGGCAATGTACAAGTAAAACGTAACATTTAGAGTTCTCCACTTTGAATACTCTTCTCCGCCCACCCCCACCTTCTAATACAACTTCTCTGTCAGCTCAAGACTTTGCCAGCAACTTCAATAACAAAATTGACTCCATCAGAAATGAAATTCCATTCTCTCACCCCCTCAAACGCTCGCAACCAACCACAACCCACATAGCCATAAATTTAGCTCTTAATCCCCTGTTACTGAGGAAGAAGTTTTGGCACTTATACTGCGCTCTCACCTCACTACCTGCTCCCTTGGCCCTATCAACTCACAGCTACTCCCCTCCCTCTCTTCTACCCTTACTCCATACTCACACAGATTTTCAACCTCTCCCTCAGCACCGGTATATTTCCCTCATCTCTGAAACATGCACTGGTCACACCTATCCTCAAAAAACCTTCCCTTGATTCAATCTCCCCATCCAACTACCGCCCTATTTCCCTCCTCCCTCTTAGCTTCTCGAAAAACTAGTATATGCACGCCTATCCCATTTCCTTACCTTAAACTCCCTCCTTGACCCACTGCAATCTGGATTCCGTCCCCATCACTCCACAGAGACGGCAATCGTTAAGGTTACCAACAACCTACTTACAGAAAAATCAAAAGGCCACTTCTTTCTGCTTATCCTCCTTGATCTGTCCGCAGCCTTTGAAACTGTTGACCACACTCTTTTTCTGCAAACCCTCCAATCATTCGGCATCAAACCATACCTTTAGTGTAGCCTTCTCTAGGGCCTCCTCTGCCCCGTCACCATTTTCTGTCTGGATACCGCAAGGCTCTGTCCTCGGTCCCCTACTATCCTCAATCTATACGTCATCATTAGGTTCCCTTATAAAGTCCCACGGTTTCCAATATCATTTGTATGCCGACGACACCCAAATCTACTTGCACCAGACCTTCCTTGCTAACCCGTGTCACTAACTGTCTTTCTCACATCTCTTCCTGGATGTCCTCTCACTACCTCAAGCTAAATCTATCCAAAACTGAGCTCCTTATTTTCCCCCCTTCTTCCAAAATCTCCACCCCCAATCCCTCTATAACTGTCGACAACTCCATCATTACCCCTACCCCACATGCCCAATGTCTCTGGGTCACATTTGACTCAGATCTTTCACTCCTCACATTCAGTCCTTGGCTAAAGCCTGCCGCTTCCACCTTAAAAACATCTCTAAAATTAGACATTTCCTTACACAAGACACAACTAAGATTTTAATCCACTCTCTCATGCAATCCCGCCTCGATTACTGCAACTCTGTCCTCTCTGGTCTCCCCAGCTGCCGCCTAGCTCCTTTACAATCCATAATGAATGACTCTGCCAGACTCATCTTCCTTAAACGTTGCTCTTCATCTGCTGCCATTCTCTGCCAATACCTTCACTGGCTTCCTCTTGTCTCTAGTATTAAACAGAAAATTCTCACTCTGACATACAAAGCCCTCAACTGCACTGATCCCCCCTATATCTCAGACCTTGTCTCCAGATACTCTCCCTCCCGTCCCCTTCGCTCTGCTCATGACCTCCTACTATCCTCCTCTCTTGTTACCTCATCACACTCCCGTTTACAGGACTTCTCCAGACTGGCTCCCATCTAGAGGAACTCTCTGCCTTGCTCCACAAGACTCTCCCCTAGTTTTGAAAGCTTCAAGCGCTCCATAAAAACTCTACTGTTCAGGGATGCATACAACCTATGCTGACCTTACTTTATACCAGTTCCTCTCCTCCATTGCTATCACCTGAACCCCCTTAGCATGTATGCCTAAGAGTCCAGCTGTTTGTAGATCACCTTTTTAAGAGCTTACTACAACAGGGCCCTCTACCCTGTAGAAACCAAGGTCACTTAAGGGTCAATAATAATTAATATAATGCCTGGGTGCTACATGAACGTACAGGACTCCAGATAAATGTTGGTTTGTAGGCCCCATCTAAAAAACAGACAAATACCTTTCAATATCATCATCAATAAAGTTTTTTTGTTTTGTCCAGAAACTGAACTTTCCATAAAAAGCAACACAATGTCTAAAAATAAAAATACAAAAAGTGTATATCACATGAACACAATAATTTATTTCCAAAACAATATATATGTATATATACTGATTTACAAAATATAGTTAAAAAAGTTACCAGATTACCTTTAGTAGTATAAACATCTGGTTAGATATCCATCCAAACATTCTAAATGAATAAACAGTATTTTTATACCAAATGTATATAAAACACATAAAAAAGTACAAATATTTGAATAAATTAAAAAATATATATATTTAATATAAAGCTTATGTGACATCTGCTTTCTAACAAATGTGCAGAAAAAAATATATGACTTGTAATCTAAACCTTGGTCAAGTGGATATACTTAAAGGGATAAGAAAGTCAATAATAAACTTGCATGATTCAGAGAGAGTATGTTAATTTTAAGACACTTTTAAAGTTACTTCTATTTTCAAATGTACTTTGTGCTCTTGATATCCGTCGTTGAAAAATAACATGTATGGATCCTACACTAGTGGGTGCTATCTGCTGATTGGTGCCTGCACACATTTAATCTCTTGTGATTGGCTCACTAGATGAGTTTAGTTAGTTCTCAGTAGTGCACCACTGATTCTTCAGAAAATTTGATAATAAAAGTAAATTGGAAAGTTGTTTAAAAGTGTATGCTTTATCTGAATCAACAACAACAATTGGGGGTTTCATGTCCATTTAAAAAAATGTACATAAGGTAAATATACCCACCTAAATAAAGTATACATCAGTGTACCGTATATATTAAAAAAAAATGAATAATCTAATTTAAATGTACACTAGATCTAGTCTGTAAAAAACAACAACTATTTGAATTGTGTGCAAACAATGGGCTTGATTGACCACAGCTGAAGAATATGTTCTGAAACAAAAGACAAATACCCAGTACCTATATTATTTTTCCAATTAAATAAACATCCGAGAATTATTTCATTTCTTAAATAATATAGATCAAAATATGACAATTAGAGAAAGCTTTCTAAACTTGATGCAATTCATTCTTAGCAAATCTTGTCATGTGTCCTTAGATTATCACTATACACCAGCACTCATAGCTTTTTTGAAATTTAAGAAGTTTCTTTTCTTTTTGTGGACAGATGAAGATTTCAAAGTCTCACTAGGCGCTCGGAAAATAAATAGCTTTTCTCCATTTTCTGGTAATTCTCTCTCTTCTGAATTTCCAAACTGCTTAGATCGGCCAACGGACTGCAAGAGCTTAGAGAAATCCTCTGTGTGTGAGAATGAGACGCGCTTCACTGGGCGCAGACGTTTCTTTTTCAGAATGCTGAAACAAACCCCACAAAGAACATAATTAGTTGGGACTCATATGGTGTAGCAATAAATAATGACATTCATTTAACTTGCTCATTTTTTGTAAGGGATTGTACAAGTCAGTGAAACATTATTCTCTAAGAACACATTTTCTTTGACTCATATCAAGGTAACCCTGAAGAGTTTTGGGCATAGCGGAAAGTAATCTAGTAGTATCATGTTGGGAAAAAATATGACTGAACTATAAAACATATTTATGTTCTTTTGAAACTGCAAGCTTAACAATACTGTATAACTTATTTTGCTTTAACAAGACATAAATGAACTTGCTATATTCACAAAATGCAAACAAACACCAAATGAGGGCTAACTTTCATGAGGGAAATTCTACTGTAATTTGACATTATATGCACTATATCTATAGGGGTCGATTTATCAAAGCATCAATCTCGGTGCATTCGCTGGATTCAATACGCTCGCCAGACATCGCTGCTGCGAATCCACATACAATACCCTTATTTATTATAAAGTCTGTCTAAAACACGCGCGCCAAGTATACAGCGATGAGCATCGGACTGTTGATAAATAAGAGTTATCGATCTTGCGGCTATTCTGTTTTTTCCAACTTTATTTATACCATATCATTACTGTAAATGAACAAGCACATTTCTCTAAAGCTAATCTTTTATTTTTCATCTGTTAATGTCCAAGAAATAGCTATATTTATACCTGAACAAACAATAATATCTTATTGTTTTATTTATTTGTTATACAAAAAATCTGATCTATGATATTTTCACATCATTTTTTTTTTATATTTATTTTTATTGAGGTTCTTAAACATACAAAGTATAGAAAATGGACAATGAGAAACATGTTGTACAAATATAGTCAGGCATACATGAAAACTTGTTTTGAAACAATAACAGATATTACATAAAATATTGTGTAAAACCTCAAGATTTTTCTTTTCTAGTTACCTTCTCAAAAACTATATTCTGTTTGGGACACTTTTGGACCCTTGACCACGTATTACGCTCTTTAGTGGAGGCAGGTTAGCTTGGCCTATAGCCACTTTTGGGCTTGTTAATATGAGAAACAATGTTAGTGGGTAGTACTAACTACGAACTTTTGAGCTTGGTAATATGAGAAACAGAATTAGTAGATATTACTCTCTGCAATGCTGGGAGCAAGAATATATAAATATATAGAAAGTTTCCTGGGGATTATTATGTACATATAGGGTTATAGCAAAAGTATCTAGAAAATAATATATAATACTCCTAGGGAGACTTGTCAGATATAAACCAATACAATAGGACTGATTTGAGACTCAGTTCATATAGCTAGAAGGACCATATAAGACGGTATTTAAAGGTCTAGAAAAACAGCGTAGGACACCGCACCATAAACCTTAAGAAGAGCAGTGCATAACACGGCTGAAGGTGTTTACTGATAGATAAACTCTAAGGAAAAATATACATTGAAATCAAACATAATGAAAGATAAAAAACTTTTTCTTGTCTCTTTCATCCAAAAGGTCTATTATTGCTGCCCCTTGCCATACTATAGTATGGTCGCTGACATTCTCCAGAGTTAACTAGTGGTGCTTGACAAACATATTTTAAACAGGTTACTTTCTACTGTAATATTGAGCATCATCTCACAAGCCAAATTACCCAGATGGTCTAGCTCAGATAGATGCGGGTGTTATAAACTTAGTAAAGTGAGTACACATTGCCTAAAAAAATAAAATAATAAAAAAAATAAGTAATCACTGAATAGGTACCCACTATCTATAAACAAGAGAAAATGTGACAGGAGGAACATACCCTACTATTATTGGAAGGGAAAATATCTTAATAGGGAGGCATATGCCCTTGATATGGAGACATATCTATAGTATCAATATAGGCTCTATAGGCGAAGCTCAATAAACCTTCTAATGTAAGGAGGTGTGGATAACTTTCAATTGTTGTCAAGCTATCTCTATGAAAAGGGAGTATCTCTTACGGGTGTTAACTGAGTGTGGGGGAGCTTGCAATATGCTTCAGGTAGTTACGTTGCACTAGTCTCCATTTTAAATGGGCTATGGCTTAACTAAAGAATTTAGACAAACCCTCTTTAAATAGGCTGGCGAGCTGTGCCATGTCGCCCCGGCCGTAGCCAACACATTGACAGTTTAATATCCCAGCTAGAGAGTAAATAGAGTGATGTTAACAGCTAAATACATCACTGTAATGAACATAGCATAGCATAACACTTAAATTGTATACATTAATAAAGCAGTGCAGAGATATACTTTTAAAAAGAACTCTTGGATAATCTATTTTAGTCCGATTACTCCCTACAGGACAAACCTCACCGGTCTAAGTTTTCATTCTCCCATAACCTCCTATATGGAACAAACAGTCCTACTATGCCAGTTTCCTTCATTTGCACTATGCCTGACAGGATGGTGAAAAAATGAATCTAGCCTCCTGGGTCAAAAGGGCTTTAAGACAGTCTAGTGAGTGCCACTGAGCCCAACGCTTTGGATTTCTGCTTTAGTCCCATCCCTGCAATCTCAGGGCACTCGTGGTTGCGTGACATTTTCCTAGTTCTGTTACCTCTGATCATGGCTGTTAGTTGGCCTCTTGCCTCAATGATCCTACGATTCGTAGATGGAGTGGCTGATGTGTATCCTCTGAGCCCCACATACATTACATACACCTTTGCCACAAGAGGATCTGTTGCTGCGTCGCCCATTATTTTAAGTTCAGCCGGCTCCGGATATAGTGAGCTAGGGAAAGACCATTCTTTAGGACATCTATCGGTACCTAGTACTAGCGTAGCCCTATCAATGACAGGCAAGTAGGCTACCTCTCTATTTAGTGGCTCAATAGTTCCCTGTTTTTCACACTCACTTAGACCAGTCTCCACTCGCATGTCTAAGTCTCTCTCTGGAGGTAGTGTCAGCGTTCCTGGTAGCACGACTTTGTTGGCGCTTTTCCACTGAGCTTGTATGATCTCTTCAAGGCAGGAAAAATGGTCTCCCAAGAGGTGATCTAATGCCCCCAGCAAATTTAGTTCAAAAGGCTCCTTCATGTCAATGTAGATATGAAGTCTGTAGCTCATGGTAGTTTTCAAATGTGGTTGTTATTCCAATTTAATAGTATCTGCGTACATTAAGACCCATAGGTCTGAGGGGAAGATTCATGCGGCAGCCCCAGTCACGCTATTCTCTATCCAAAAACCAGTGATTGCCTAGCTAGAAGTCATACGCGGCTTACTTGGATAACATAGGCCAGGGTGTCATTAATTCGCTCCTGAACTTCTGACAAAGTATGTAGACGATTATAGCTTCCAAGTATGAAAGTCCTAGTAGGATAACTCTTCTCATTTGTAGCTAAAGAACAAGTTTAATAGAATATATGCAGGAGCTTCATTGAGACACGTCCTGCCGCTCCAAGCGTATATCATGACAGTAAAGAGGCAATTTTAATTTCTGCTGTATCTGAATCATGACAGTTTAATGTTAGGTGGACTATCCCTTTGAGCTATCATCTTAAGATTATATTGAATCAAACATCAATCGATTTTTAAAATCATTGTCAAAAATATTACACTGTGTGTCCTAATGTAATCATCAATGTTTAATTTCACATATGCATACTTTCAAAGTATAATACACAATGTAACAAATGGCACGTACAAGTTCTGATGAGTGATTAATGACACAAGTATCGAGCAATTTGATTCGTTAGTGATAGTATAAAATGTATATTTAAATCAGATTGGCTGATGTCATAAAACATGTGATTATGTATTTCCCAATCAAAAGTGGTGGAAAATGTTACTAGTTTGTGGGTTGTTTAGGAGTTTGAGTATTGCGTCAAATTGGTGCGAAGCATTGCGTCAAATTTGGTGCGAAATACAGTGCAGATTGATCAAAAAAAGGAAGTTAGCTATAGTATGTAATGTATTTATTTCATTTGTATCCCTATATCTAATAGTCCTATTGCCAGACAGACATTACCTGTCTGACAGCAGGACTAGTAGATATAGGCATATATCCCTTGAAATTACATGTGATTATAATATTATTATTTAACATATTATTTAGATACTGAACATGCGTCTTTGTTTGTCTGTGTGATTTAGAAAGAGTAAACAATTGTAATCAACTTTCTAATTTACATAAATATGTAATAAGCTTCATTCTCTTGCAGCATCAAACATAATCTTTCTGGGCATTCAGACTCCCATTGATTTCTATGGCATTCACGGCCTCAAGGGTGGCGATTTAAATGATAGGTAAGCTGCGGCAGAAAAGATGTGAGCCTACCTGTTAAATGTTTGATAAATTGGGAAGAGGGTCAAACAGAGTCGAATGTGAATTCGAAACATCTGGAATGACGCAAACATTGATCTGCGTCGGATTGAGATCCTGGGAGTGTATATTACGTCCCACATTTCAACATTTGACGACGTTGATGCTTTGTTAACTACGGCGGATTCAATTTGCATAGAATATGACGCAAGATTCAAGCGGATTCCATCGTATTATCAGTTGAAGCTTTGATAAATCGGCCCCATAGAGCTCATAAAGCAGAGGGTTAACCTTTACACAATATCTGTTCTGACAATATTACCTTTACTATTAAACATATTAGTGACTTACATGATGTAAGGGATGGGAAACTTTTCATGATTCTTTACACTAATAATAATTCAATAGTCAATGTATTAGATGTTTACTTTACAACTTTGCTTAATAGTGAACATATCTATACACATTATGCATACATATATTTAGTATATATACATATTTAGCACATATTTGCCTTTTAGAGAAATGCCTTTAAAGAAAGTTACACATGTATTTCTCACTGTTTTTGCTCTGCTGTCTGTACTCATTGCAGACAGTGTACTTATCTCAAAGGAGAAGGGGGTCCCATTCCAACGAGGAGTGTGGGAATCTGTCTGTATGCAAGAGGATTCATTTCTTTGTTTTGAGAAAAACTCTTAAGTTAACTAACATAATTGATACAAAATTGATTGATATAACACAGACATGCCAGTCTGAAATATCTGGCTTTAATCCTGGCTTCCTGTGTATGCTGATATTAATGCCTTATTTGAAATCTGAAGATAAGTAACGTTTATAGTTTAATCATCACCTTGATTATAAGCTGATTTATATGATTGTACTACGTTCATAATAAACACTGCTATTGTTATACTGCAATTTTGTGCTGAGTTCCATTTTTTCAGTACTATTGAGAGTGCACCACAGTTTCAGGACATAACACATGAGAAGGGCAAAATTAAAGGGGGATACAAATCCCTATGGCAGCTAAAGGTCTTTAAATAGAGATTCATATTTTAAGGTGAAAATTATATTTATCTTGATCCTGGCATCATTATTTGGGTCCTTTTGAAAGTGATAAAGGCTCAAATGCCACAGGCGCTTTACCTACAAATGCGCACTGTGGTGCTCTACTCCAATATCAGCTTTGGACTAGCTGCGCTCATGTTCTCAAACAAATAAGTGTCCATTTCACCTTAAAGTTTTAATACAAATAGGAAGGCAAATAGGTTCTCTGCTCATTTAGGGTTTGGGGATAACAATACATCAGTCATGTTAACATGAGATGTTTGAATGAGCATATTAATGGTGGGACAGCATTGCAAGCTAAAGCATAATAGAAGCTAGTGTATAACTAGTATACTGTAATGCAGACTTAGAAATATTCTATCAGATCAACAAACATTTAAAATGTATTCTAGGATTATCTATCTATCTATCTATCTATCTATCTATATATACATATACAGGCAAAAAATTGGTGTATGTGCACTCTCACCAACGTTCAACAACTACCAGGGTGCTGTACGGTGTATAATAAAAAGCAAAAAAGAAGCACTCACTGGATATTCATCAAATAGTGACCAGAAATTTAATGTAGTTTGTGACGTTTCGGGACAACAACAGTCCCTTCCTCTGACAAATAAACACTGAACAAAAGCTGCCTTAAAGGGACACTCAGGTTAAATTCAATTTTCATGATTCAGATACATCATGTAATTTTAAACAACTTTCCAATTTACTTCCATTAAAAAAAATGTGCATATTCTTTTATATTTACACTTTTTGAGTCACCAGATCCTACTGAGCATGTGCAAGAATGCACAGACTATACGTATATGCATTTGTGATTGGCTGATTGCTATCACATGGTACAAGGGGAGTGGAAATATACATGACTTTGAAATTTGTTATTAAAAAAAATCTACTACTCATTTGAAGTTCAGACTAAGTGCTATTGCATTGTCTTGTTATCTTGCATTTGTTGATTATGCAAATCTAATGTGTTGACTGGTCCTTTAAATAGGCTCCCAAATACACTCCCCTCAGGTTCAGCCAATCAGGCTGAATAATTACACACACCCATATAGTGACCAATGAAAAAACATAATCCAAATTGTGCATGTGACTGTTATAGTATTGTTGCAAAAATGCTTTAAAAACAAATTCCCTTTGGACCCCAATGCTAGTGGTCATGCCCTCTAGTTACAATAAACATCATATGTGGTTATCAATCGTCTAAATAAAAGTAAAAAGTCCTAAAGTCGTCTATTATTGAACATCCAATCAAACATTGGATTGCAAAAACTCAACTTGTAATTGGTTCAAATTCGTCATTCCTCATACTCCTGATCCGCCCCTTGTTGCCAGGGACGCGATCAGCTGTATGTCTATAGCCATCAAACAAAATTACCGATCAGCCCCTGATTGCTAGGGACACAAACCTCGGTACAACTTTAACACTCGAAAAAGATACGCATCACAGCACACAATAGCGCCTATGCTGCTAAGTTACTAATTACCTGCGCCTTTCCAGATACTATGTAGCCGATCGCCCTGTAAAAGACTATCAAACATGTCAACAAAGAATCGTCCAATGGCAAAGTGCCATGTAGAAGAATGGGCGTGTATATAGGAACGTGCATGCCTCAGTAGTAAAAATGCTAATGTCTAGTACATCACAATCCCACATGCCAATGGCGAAGAGCCACGACGAAAAATAGGCGTTCACATAAAGATTTGCATGTCTCAATCGTAAATACACTGACATCCGATATACCGCAATCAAAAACGTAAATAAAAAACCAAAACAAGACATTTAAACAAAAATCAACGACCACATTGCCACAAAATACACCAATGTATAAACCAATATGCTTATATTGGTTTATACATTGGTGTATTTTGTGGCAATGTGGCATTTTTACTACTGAGGCATGCACGTTCCTGAGGAATGACGAATTTGAACCAATTACAAGTTGAGTTTTTGCAATCCAATGTTTGATTGGATGTTCAATAATAGACGACTTTAGGACTTTTTACTTTTATTTAGACGATTGATAACCACATATGATGTTTATTGTAACTAGAGGGCATGACCACTAGCATTGGGGTCCAAAGGGAATTTGTTTTTAAAGCATTTTTGCAACAATACTATAACAGTCACATGCACAATTTGGATTATGTTTTTTCATTGGTCACTATATGGGTGTGTGTAATTATTCAGCCTGATTGGCTGAACCTGAGGGGAGTGTATTTGGGAGCCTATTTAAGGCAGCTTTTGTTCAGTGTTTATTTGTCAGAGGAAGGGACTGTTGTCCCGAAACGTCACAAACTACATTAAATTTCTGGTCACTATTTGATGAAAATCCAGTGATTGCTTCTTTTTTGCTTTTTATATATATATATATATATATATATATATATATATATGAATAAAAGTTTGTGTATCTTTTTTTTATTACAAGAACCTGTTTAAGACAGGCATGCCTGCTAAAAAAGGGATCATGAAAATGTCCACACACATACATATATACATATTCTGTCACTTGCAATCAAGGGTGACTGAACTTGCTTTCCCTCTTTTAAACAGTACAGACTTGCAAATCAAAAATGTGTCAAGGAGGCAGGCATTTAAAGGTCAATAAAGCACTGTGTATGAAGATTCAGGTGATGACTCATCACACCAGATTTTATCCAATTTCCCTTTCTCTTCACTTTCTTTATTTTCTCCTCTGGTGGGTTCCTTTTTCTCTTCATGTCTCTCGTCCTGTTTCTGCATTTGTGTCTAATCTACCCAGCTATGTCTGAAAACGTGCTGCTTTAGCATTTCTCTTTATTCTGTAGTCTTTGTCTCCCTCCTGCCTGTCCATATGTCTCTATGTAAGTAGGAAAGTATATGTCACCCAAAGGCAGATACAATATAAGCTTTCACTATGACACATACTCTGTCAGGGAAATCCAAACAAAGAAACAAATGAGCAATTTCATAGCGGATCTGCTTTAGTACACAGTATTTATTACATGTGCAATAATAAATGTTATTTGTCCAATAATTCATATCTGTAAATTCCTTAGCAACAAAAGCCTCAATTGGCTAATGTAACAGACAACCTTCTAGAACTGCAAAATAAAATCAGTTCCATTGTGTAGCAATGTCAAATATAGAATCCATGTGAGAACAAAAAAATGCTCAATAGACCACTAGACATTAGGTTACTGCTAGCTGTGACTGAGGCTGACCTTTTCAGTAAAGCAGTTCAAAAAAAAAAAAAAAAGATTACATTACCTCTTAGAAACAGTCCTTTACTTTCTTCTATAAAGGTAAGACGAGTCCACGGATTCATCCTTTACTTGTGGGATATTATCCTTCCCTACAGGAAGTGGCAAAGAGCACCACAGCAGAGCTGTCTATATAGCTCCTCCCTTAGCTCCACCCCCCAGTCATTCTCTGCCTACTCTAAGTACTAGGAAGGGTAAAGTGAAAGAGGTGATAAAATATTAGTTTTTAATTTCTTCAAGCAAGAGTTTGCTATTTTAAATGGTACCGGTGTGTACTATTTACTCTCAGGCAGCAGATGGATGAAGACTGCTGCCTCGAGGATGATGATCTTAGCATTTGTAACTAAGGTCCATTGCTGTTCCCACAGAGGCTGAGGAGTACAGGAAACTTCAGTGTGAGGAACGGTTTCATGCTATGCAGCAATGAGGTATGTTCAGTCATATTTTTCTAGAGAGACTGTGTATTTCAGAAAGGCTGACATTATACCCAGGAAGGTAAGGATAAGCAGTAATCCTAGAGCTAAAAAAAAGGGCATTACTTAGCTTGCATATGGGGCCAATTACTAATATTTTAGCTACTAAAAGTATGTCGCAGGATGATTCTCAGTCAGAAGAGAATCAGGTTATGCCATCTAATTCTCCCCAAGTGTCACAACCGTTAACGACTGCACAAGCGACGCCAAGTACTAGTGCGTCTAATTCTTTCATCCTGCAAGATATGGCCGCAGTTATGAATATTACCCTCACAGAGGTTTTATCTAAGCTGCCTGGGTTGCAGGGGAAACGAAGCAGGTCTGGTGTGAGAACAAACACAGAGCCTTCTGATGCTTTATTAGCCATATCAGATGTACCCTCACAATGTTCTGAAGTGAGGGATTTGCTGGCTGAGGGAGAGATTTCTGACTTAGGAAATATGTTCCCTCAGACAGATTCAGATATGACGGCTTTTAAATTTAAACTAGAACACCTCCGCTTATTGCTCAGGGAGGTTTTAGCGACTCTGGATGATTGTGACCCTATTGTAGTTCCAGAGAAATTTTGTAAAATGGACAGATTCCTAGAGGTTCCTGCCTACACTTTTTTCGGTCCCTAAGAGGATTTTGGAAATTGTTACTAAGGAGTGGAATAGACCAGGTATTCCGTTCGCTCCCCCTCCTACTTTTAAGAAAATGTTTCCCATATCAGACGCTGTGCGGGACTCGTGGCAGACAGTCCCTAAGGTGGAGGGAGCTATTTCTACACTGGCTAAGCGTACAACTATACCTATTGAAGACAGTTGTGCTTTCAAAGATCCTATGGATAAAAAATTAGAGGGTCTCCTGAAGAAAATATTTGTTCATCAAGGTTTTCTTCTCCAACCTATAGCGTGCATCGTTCCTGTAACTACTGCAGCGTCCTGGAAGAGGCCCTTTAGGTTGAGACTCCATTAGAGGATATTCTGGATAGAATTAGGGCTCTCAAGCTAGCTAATTCTTTCATTACAGATGCCGCTTTTCAATTGGCTAAATTAGCGGAGAAGAATTCAGGTTTTGCCATTTTAGCGCGTAGAGCGTTATGGCTTAAGTCCTGGTCTGCTGATGTGTCATCAAAAGCTAAGCTTTTAGCCATCCCTATTCGGGCCTGAACTGAAAGAGATTTTCAGACATCACTGGAGGGAAAGGCCATGCCCTTCCTCAGGATAAGATGAATAAGATGAGGACCAAACAAAATAATTTTCGTTCCTTTCGAAACTTCAAAGGGGATTCTTGCTCAATCCAAGTCAGTCTGGAGACCTAACCAGACTTGGAACAAGGGTAAACTGGCCAAGAAGCCCGCTGCTGCCACCAAGACAGCATGAAGGGGTAGCCCCCCTGATCCGGGACCGGATCTAGTAGGGGGTAGACTTTCTCTCTTCGCTCACGCTTGGGCAAGAGACGTTCAGGACTCCTGGGCTTTAGAAATAGTAACCCAGGGGTATCTTCTAGATTTCAAAGATTCGCCCCCAAGGGGGAGATTCCATCTTTCTCTATTGTCTGTAAACCAGACAAAAAGAGAGGCGTTCTTACGCTGTGTAGAAGACCTATATTCCATGGGAGTGATCTGCCCAGTTCCGGAAACAGAACAGGGGCAAGGGTTTTACTCCAATCTGTTTGTGGTTCCCAAAAAAGAGGGAACTTTCAAACCAATTTTGGATCTCAAGATCCTAAACAAATTCCTCAGAGTCCCATCCTTCAAGATGGAGACCATTCGGACTATTTTGCCAATGATCCAGGAGGGTCAATATATGACTACTGTGGACTTAAAGGATGCGCATCTACACAATCCTATCCACAAAGATCATCACCAGTTCCTCAGGTTCGCCTTTCTGGACAAGCATTACCAGTTTGTGGCTCTTCCCTTTGGGTTGGCCACGGCTCCCAGAATTTTCACAAAGGTGCTGGGGTCCCTTCTGGCGGTTCTAAGGCCGCGGGGCATAGCTGTGGCGCCTTATCTGGACGATATCTTAATCCAGGCGTCATTTTACTAACTAGCCAAGTCTCACACGGACATAGTGTTGGCTTTTCTAAGATCTCACGGGTGGAAGGTGAACGTAAAAAAGAGTTCACTTATCCCTCTCACAAGAGTTCCATTCCTGGGAACTCTGATAGATTCGGTAGACATGAAAAAATTTTCTGACGGAGGTCAGGAAATCAAAGATTTTATCCATCTGCCGAGCTCTTCATTCCATTCCTCGGCCGTCAGTGGCTCAGTGTATGGAGGTTATCGGACTAATGGTAGCGGCAATGGACATAGTTCCGTTTGCTCGCTTGCATCTCAGACCACTGCAACTTTGCATGCTCAAACAGTGGAATGGGGATTATGCAGATTTATCTCCTCAGATAAATCTGGACCAAGAGACCAGAAACTCTCTTCTTTGGTGGTTGTCACAGGATCATCTGTCCAAGGGAATGTGTTTCCGCAGGCCAGCGTGGGTCATAGTGACGACGGACGCCAGTCTATTGGGCTGGGGTGCAGTCTGGAATTCCCTGAAAGCACAGGGTTTGTGGACTCAGGAGGAGACTCTCCTCCCAATAAATATTCTAGAACTGAGAGCGATATTCAACGCGCTTCAGGCTGGCGTCGGACAAATTCGCAAGATTTCAGTCGGACAATATCACGACCGTAGCATATATCAATCATCAGGGGGGAACAAAGAGTTCTCTAGCGATGATAGAGGTTACCAAAATAATTTGATGGGCAGAGACTCACTCTTGCCATCTATCAGCAATCTATATCCCAGTAGTGGAGAACTGGGAAGCGGATTTTCTAAGTCGCCAGACTTTTCATCCGGGGGAGTGGGAACTTTGCACAATTGATTCAGCAATGGGGCACACCAGAATTGGATCTGATGGCGTCTCGTCAGAATGCCAAACTTCCTTGTTACGGGTCCAGGTCAAGGGATCCTCAGGCAGTACTGATAGATGATCTGGCAGTACCCTGGTCGTTCAACCTGGCTTATGTGTTTCCACCATTTCCTCTCCTTCCTCGTTTGATTGCCAGAATCAAACAGGAGAGAGCTTCACTGATTTTGATAGCACCTGCGTGGCCACGCAGGACTTGGTATGCAGACCTGGTGGACATGTCATCTCTTCCACCATGGACTCTGCCACTGAGACAGGACCTTCTGATTCAAGGTCCGTTCCAGCATCCAAATCTAGTTTCTCTGCGACTGACTGCTTGGAGATTGAATGCTTGATCTTATCCAAGCGGGGGTTCTCTGAGTCGGTCATAGATACCTTGATTCAGGTTTGAAAGCCTGTCACCAGGAAAATTTATCATAAGATATGGCGTAAATATCTTTATTGGTGCGAATCCAAAGGCTACTCATGGAGTAAGATCAGGATTCCTATGATTTTGTCCTTTCTCCAAGAAGGATTGGAGAAGGGGCTATCAGCTAGTTCCTTAAAGGGACAGATATCTGCTTTATTAATTCTACTGCACAAACGTCTGGCAGATGTTCCAGACGTTCAGTCAGGCTTTAGTTAGAATCAAGCTTGTGTTTAAACCTGTTGCTCCGCCATTGAGTTTGAATTTGGTTCTTAAAGGGATTCCGTTTGAACCTATGCATTCCATAGATATTAAACTTCTATCTTGGAAAGTTCTGTTTTTAGTTGCTATCTCTTCGGCTCGAAGAGTTTCTGAACTATCTGCATTGCAATGCGACTCGCCTTATCTTGTTTTCCATGCTGATAAGGTGGTTCTGCGTACCAAACCTGGATTCCTTCCTAAGGTTGTTACTAATAAGAATATTAATCAGGAAATTGTTGTTCCTTCTCTGTGTCCTAATCCTTCCTCTAAGAAGGAGCGTCTATTGCACAACTTTGACGTGGTTCGTGCTTTAAAGTTTTACTTGCAAGCGACCAAAGATTTTCGTTAAACATCTTCTTTGTTTGTTGTCTATTCTGGGAAACGTAGAGGTCAAAAAGCTACGGCTACCTCTCTTGCCTTTTAGCTAAAAAGCATCATCCATTTGGCATACGAGACTGCTGGACAGCAGCCTCCTGAAAGAATTACAGCTCACTCTACTAGAGCGGTGGCTTCCACATGGGCTTTTAAAAATGATGCTTCTGTTGAACAGATTTGTAAGGCTGCGACTTGGTCTTCGTTTCATACCTTTTTCCAAATTTTACAAATCTGATACCTTTGCTTCTTCGGAGGCTGTTTTTGGGAGAAAAGTTCTTCAAGCAGTGGTGCCTTCTGTTTAACCATCTGTCTTGCCCCTCCCGTTCATCCGTGTCCTGTAGCTTTGGTATTGTATCCCACAAGTAAAGGATGAATCTGTGGACTCGTCTTACCTTTATAGAAGAAAACTAAATTTATGCTTACCTGATAAATTGATTTCTTCTATGGTAAGACGAGTCCACGGCCCGCCCTGTCATTTTAAGACAGATTATATTTTTTTGATTTAAACTCAGTCACCTCTGCACCTTGTAGTTTCTCCTTTCTCTTCCTGTACCTTCGGTCGAATGACTGGGGGGTGGAGCTAAGGGAGGAGCTATATAGACAGCTCTGCTGTGGTGCTCTTTGCCACTTCCTGTAGGGAAGGATAATATCCCAAAAGTAAAGGATGAATCCGTGGACTCGTCTTACCATAGAAGAAATCAATTTATCAGGTAAGCATAAATTTAGTTTTTACCCTCCTGGGTGCACACAATAAACCATAACTTTCAGCTTATAAACACTTAATAGCTGCAGAACAAGTTAAATAAATTACGCTATATTCATAGCAAAACAATTATTTTCTGTAACATAACAAAAGGTACAAAAAAAAAAAAAAATATATATATATATATATATATAAAATTAAGTTTTCTTGAGGACATGAATATAATACAATTTTTCAATATTGGACAAGTCTAACTTAGCTGGTAGCTAAGGGATGGGAATGTGCTAAAAGTGCAATTTGTTTGGTAGAACGAATAGTCCTATGGACATTTGTTTTGGACAGTCAAATGTTGATAAGAAGGAAAATCCATTAAAACTCAGTAATTTCCAGTTTTCAAATGCTACTTTAGTTTTCGAATATTCATAATTAGATTGAAAATCCACATTCACAAATTTAACATTCTATTTAACATAAAGTATACTATTCAGAAGTTCATTAGTTCATGTGCTAGGGAATTTAGTAAATTGACATATAATAGAAATACTATTATAAATATATTGATTCACATTTTTCTAATTTGAATATTGCATAATTCAATTTGAATTATTAGAAATATTCTAATCAAATAATTACATATAAAGATAGCATTAGAAATACGATTGCATTAAAAAAAATGTTATTTAAAAAATATATAGGGGGCGCCCTAGAGCGTGATCATATAACCAAACTAGTATAGCAAAATATATATATCACAAATCAATAAAACAATAAATTATAAATAAATTAATAATATATATTTTTTACACACAAATTATAGACAATTGGTAGTATTCCAATGATGTGAATAATAAAATTGAGGTAATATAATTGAAGGGCCTCTAAGGAGTGAGTTGATATAGAACAGTCTTTAAGCAGCAATCTGTAAAGATCCCGGCCAGGAACCCATATAGATGATCTACAAAACAAGAGAAAGACAGATGCGCCACATGGCCCAATATTGTTTGTTCAAAGCAGTGTATATAATCTGGACGCGTTAATGCAAACTCACAATTCAGGAAGCACTTCAATCAGTGCAATAGAAGCAGCCTGGGATCAATCACAGTCACCCAGCAGACCGACCTCTAGGATAAGGTGGAGTTATCTGTAGTGGATATATAGAGAGACACAAAGGTGCCTATATGGCCTAGTACAGTTTGAACTCAAGATATATTACAGTGTTTAAAGTAATATACTCACATTTAATAAAGCATCTACAGTGATGCTAATCTAGCAGGATGGGATTAATGTAGTCACCCAACAGACTTTTAGAATAGGTATCCACAGGAAGCAGTCAGCAGGTGTCCAGTAGATTGGGCCAAAATAAATTGGTCCACAAAATGCACAAAAGCAAGTGTGTTTTAATAAAGTATTGTATTTACTAATAAAAACAAGTAAAAACAAGTAAAAACAAGCTTTTACTTGTTTTTACTTGTTTTTATTAGTAAATACAATACTTTATTAAAACACACTTGCTTTTGTGCATTTTGTGGACCAATTTATTTTGGCCCAATCTACTGGACACCTGCTGACTGCTTCCTGTGGATACCTATTCTAAAAGTCTGTTGGGTGACTACATTAATCCCATCCTGCTAGATTAGCATCACTGTAGATGCTTTATTAAATGTGAGTATATTACTTTAAACACTGTAATATATCTTGAGTTCAAACTGTACTAGGCCATATAGGCACCTTTGTGTCTCTCTATATATCCACTACAGATAACTCCACCTTATCCAAGAGGTCGGTCTGCTGGGTGACTGTGATTGATCCCAGGCTGCTTCTATTGCACTGATTGAAGTGCTTCCTGAATTGTGAGTTTGCATTAACAAGACCAGATTATATACACTGCTTTGAACAAACAATATTGGGCCATGTGGCGCATCTGTCTTTCTCTTGTTTTTTAAAAAAAATGTTATAATGTTGTACAAACATTCAAAATGAAAAAACGAATGTAGTAAAATTTGTTTCATTTTTCGAATGTTGCAAAACATTCGCCCATCCCTACTACATAATAACAGCTAGTAAACAGTTGAAACCTTTCAATTGTGATTCAAATTATTAGTTATTATGCTCCTAATAATATAATTAAATATATTATACCATAATATGTGCACATCATTTTATTTCCTTTTATTACATTGCAGGATAGATAATCAGGACTGGATTACAAGGAAAAGGCAAAAAATCAAGATGCTTGTTGGGAAAAGGAGGATTTAGATTGAAGAAGGGGATAGATCATGCCCATGTCATGTAACCAGTCAGTCAAACCATTCTAATGGGTATTTTTAGTTTTTATAGATTTTTTTTTTTCTGTCAAAATATATTTATGGAATAAATTAAAAGGCAAGAAAAACCTTTTATTCCACAACCTTTAGAACACAAATAAATGATGAAAATGCTACTATAGGTGTATGTAAATTAGTGTAAGGTTTTGTTAAAAATAGATTATTGTGGCGTATATTAATTCAAATCAGCCAATAGGATTTCAGTAGCTCTCATCCTATTGGCTAATTTGAAAATATCAGTCAATAGAAATGCAAGGTACCCCATTTTTAAATGGGTACCTTGAATTCAATCCTTAGTGTGCGGCAGTGATCGTACAAAGAGGATCTCTACGCTGGATGGCTCCGTGGTCGCCGGTCTTGTTCAACGGCCACTTCCGCGTCACCATAGTCCTGGATGAAGCTAGAAGAGGTCCCCACACTGGAAGAAGATGCCACCGCCTCCAGGAAAACTTCACCACCTAGAAGAGGACCTTCTCCGCCGGACTTCAGGAAGGTGAGTACCCATTTGGGGGTTAGATTTAGGCTTTTTTTATTTTTTTGGAATGGCTTTTATTGTTAGAATAGGGTTCTTTTGGGCTGTAAAAAAGCTGAATGTCCTTTTAATGGCAATGCCCATACAAATGCCCCTTTAGGGGCAATGGGTAGTTTAGGTTTTTTTAGTGTTAGTTTTTTTATTTTGGGGGGTTTGGTGGGTGGGGGTTTTTATTATTAGGGGGACTTAGTATTTTTTAAATGTAAAAGAGCTGTTTAACTTAGGGCATAAAAGTCCCTTTCTCCTGTTAAGTGTAGTCAGTCCACGGGTCATCATTACTTCTGGGATATTAACTCCTCCCCAACAGGAAGTGCAAGATGATCACCCAAGCAGAGCTGCTATATAGCTCCTCCCCTCTACGTCACACCCAGTCATTCTCTTGCACCCAACTAATAGATAGGATGTGTGAGAGGACTGTGGTGATTATACTTAGTTTTTATATCTTCAATCAAAAGTTTGTTATTTTAAAACAGCACTGGAGTGTGTTGTTCCTTCTCAGGTAGAATTTGAAGAAGAATCTACCTGAGTTTTTTGTATGATTTTAGCCGGCGTAGCTAAGATTCATTTTGCTGTTCTCGGCCATTCTGAGGAGTGAGGTAAACTTCAGATCAGGGGACAGCGGGCAGGTTCACCTGCAAAGAGGTATGTAGCAGTATATTATTTTCTGAGGAATGGAATTGACTGAGAAAATACTGCCAATACCGATATAATGTAAGTTCAGCCTTAAATGCAGTAGTAGCAACTGGTATCAGGCTGTTATGTTTATATGTTTACACTTCAGTATTCTGGGGAATGGCACTTCACTGGGATAATCCTGTATGCATGTAACTTTTAGCCTAACTTGCAGTGGGAACGACTAGCAGCAGGCTTTTTAATGACACTTCATTTTATTTGATTTTAAACGTTTTGCTGGCATGTTAAATCGTTTATTTATCTGAGGTACTGGGTGAAAAATTGTTTTGGGCACTGTTTTTCCACTTGGCTGTCGTTTATTTTAATTTAAGACAGTTTACTGAACTTCCCTCACTGTTGTGTGTGAGGGGGAGGGGCCTATTTTGGCGCTTTTGCTACGCATCAGAAATTCAGTCACAAGTCTGTTTTCTTCCCTGCATGATCCGGATCGTCTCTACAGAGCTCAAGGGTCTTCAAAAATTATTTTGAGGGAGGTAATCACTCACAGCAGACCTGTGAGATTGTGCTTTGACTGTGATAAAAAACGTTTATATTCTGTACATTTTTTCTGCTATTTAAGGGTTAGTTATCCATTGCTAATGGGGGCAATCCTTTGCTAATTTGTATTTTTACCGGGAAAGATTTGATTTTATAGTTTCTCCGGTTCTTTGTTAGTCAACTGTCATAATTTTTTTCTGTGCTTCTTAAAGGCACAGTACGTTTTTTCATATTACTTGTAAATTGAGTTGAAAAGTATTTCCAAGCTTGATAGTTTAATTGCTAGTGTGTTAAACATGTCTGACTCAGAGGAATATCTCTGTGCTATATGTGCAAAAGCCAAGGTGGAGCCCAATAGAAATTTATGTACTAATTGCATTGATGCTACTTTAAATAAAAGTCAATCTGTACAAATTGAACATCATTCACCAAACAACGAGGGGGAAGTTATGCCGACTAACTTGCCTCACGTGTCAGTACCTGCATCTCCCGCTCGGGAGGTGCGTGATATTGTAGCGCCGAGTACTTCAGGGCGGCCATTACAAATCACATTACAGGACATGGCTAATGTTATGACTGAAGTTTTGTCTAAATTACCAGAACTTAGAGGTAAGCGAGATCACTCTGGGGTGAGAACAGAGTGCGCTGATAATAATAGGGCCATGTCAGATACTGCGTCACAATTTGCAGAACATGAGGACGGAGAGCTTCAATCTGCAGGTGACGGATCTGATCCCAATAGAGTGGATTCAGACATTTCAAACTTTAAGTTTAAGCTAGAAAACCTCCGTGTACTGCTAGGGGAGGTATTAGCGGCTCTGAATGATTGTAACACCGTTGCAATCCCAGAGAAATTATGTAGGCTGGATAGATACTATGCAGTACCGGCGAGTACTGACGTATTTCCTATACCTAAGAGGCTTACAGAGATAATTACTAAGGAGTGGGATAGGCCCGGTGTACCCTTTCCCCCCCCTCCTGTATTTAGAAAAATGTTTCCAATAGACGCCACCACACGGGACTTATGGCAGATGGTCCCTAAGGTGGAGGGAGCGGTTTCTACTCTGGCTAAGCGTACCACTATCCCGGTGGAGGATAGCTGTGCCTTTTCAGATCCAATGGATAAAAAATTAGAGGGTTACCTTAAGAAAATGTTTGTTCAACAAGGTTTTATATTGCAACCCCTTGCATGTATTGCGTCTGTCACGGCTGCGGCCGCTTTTTGGTCCGAGTCTCTGGAAGAGACTCTTGACTCAATAACTATAGATGAGATTTCAAATAAGCTTAAAACCCTTAAGCTAGCTAATTCATTTATTTCAGATGCCGTAGTACATTTAACTAAACTTATGGCTAAGAATTCTGGATTCGCCATTCAGGTACGTAGAGCACTGTGGCTAAAATCCTGGTCAGCTGATGTTACTTCTAAATCTAAATTACTTAACATACCTTTCAAAGGGCAGACCTTATTCGGGCCCGGTTTGAAAGAAATTATCGCTGACATTACAGGAGGTAAAGGCCATGCCCTGCCTCAAGACAGAGCCAAACCTAGGGCTAGACAGTCTAATTTTCGTGCCTTTCGTAATTTCAAGGCAGGAGCAGCATCAACTTCCTCTGCACCAAAACAGGAAGGAGCTGTTGCTCGCTACAGACAAGGCTGGAGACCTAACCAGTCCTGGAACAAGGGCAAGCAGGCCAGAAAACCTGCTGCTGCCCCTAAGACAGCATGAATTGAGGGCCCCCGATCCGGGAACAGATCTAGTGGGGGGCAGACTTTCTCTCTTCGCCCAGGCTTGGGCAAGAGATGTCCAGGATCCCTGGGCTTTAGAAATCATATCTCAGGGATATCTTCTGGACTTCAAAACCTCTCCCCCGAAAGGGAGATTTCATCTTTCAAGGTTGTCAACAAACCAAATAAAGAAAGAGGCGTTTCTACGCTGTGTACAAGATCTCTTACTAATGGGAGTGATCCACCCGGTTCCGCGGTCGGAGCACGGACAGGGGTTTTACTCAAATCTGTTTGTGGTTCCCAAGAAAGAAGGAACCTTCAGACCAATCTTGGATTTAAAGATCCTAAACAAATTCCTAAGAGTTCCATCGTTCAAAATGGAAACTATTCGGACAATCTTACCCATGATCCAAAAGGGTCAGTACATGACCACAGTGGATTTAAAGGACGCTTACCTTCACATACCGATTCACAAAGATCATTACCGGTATCTAAGGTTTGCCTTCCTAGACAGGCATTACCAGTTTGTAGCTCTTCCATTCGGATTGGCTACGGCTCCAAGAATCTTCACAAAGGTTCTGGGCGCTCTTCTGGCGGTACTAAGACCGCGAGGAATTTCGGTAGCTCCGTACCTAGAAGACATTCTGATACAAGCTTCAAGCTTTCAAACTGCCAAGTCTCATACAGAGTTAGTACTGGCATTTCTAAGGTCGCATGGGTGGAAGGTGAACGAAAAGAAGAGTTCTCTCTTTCCACTCACAAGAGTTCCCTTCTTGGGGACTCTTATAGATTCTGTAGAAATGAAGATCTACCTGACAGAAGACAGGTTAACAAAGCTTCAAAATGCTTGCCGTGTCCTTCATTCCATTCAACACCCGTCAGTGGCTCAATGCATGGAGGTAATCGGCTTAATGGTAGCGGCAATGGACATAGTACCCTTTGCACGCCTACATCTCAGACCGCTGCAATTGTGCATGCTAAGTCAGTGGAATGGGGATTACTCAGATTTGTCCCCTACTCTGAATCTGGATCAAGAGACCAGAAATTCTCTTCTATGGTGGCTTTCTCGGCCACATCTGTCCAGGGGGATGCCTTTCAGCAGGCCAGATTGGACAATTGTAACGACAGACGCCAGTCTACTAGGTTGGGGCGCTGTCTGGAATTCTCTGAAGGCTCAGGGATCATGGACTCAGGAGGAGAGTCTCCTGCCAATAAACATTCTGGAATTGAGAGCAGTTCTCAATGCCCTTCTGGCTTGGCCCCAGTTAACAACTCGGGGGTTCATCAGGTTTCAGTCGGACAACATCACGACTGTAGCTTACATCAACCATCAAGGAGGGACAAGAAGCTCCCTAGCGATGATGGAAGTATCAAAGATAATTCGCTGGGCAGAGTCTCACTCTTGCCACCTATCAGCAATCCACATCCCGGGAGTGGAGAACTGGGAGGCGGATTTCCTAAGTCGTCAGACTTTTCATCCGGGGGAGTGGGAACTTCATCCGGAGGTCTTTGCCCAAATACTTCGACGTTGGGGCAAACCAGAGATAGATCTCATGGCGTCTCGACAGAACGCCAAGCTTCCTTGTTACGGGTCCAGGTCCAGGGACCCGGGAGCGGTCCTGGTAGATGCTTTGACAGCACCTTGGACCTTCGGGATGGCTTATGTGTTTCCACCCTTCCCGATGCTTCCTCGATTGATTGCCAGGATCAAACAGGAGAGAGCATCGGTGATTCTAATAGCGCCTGCGTGGCCACGCAGGACCTGGTATGCAGATCTAGTGGACATGTCATCCTGTCCACCTTGGTCTCTGCCTCTGAGACAGGACCTTCTAATTCAGGGTCCCTTCAAACATCAAAATCTAACTTCTCTGAAGCTGACTGCTTGGAAATTGAACGCTTGATTTTATCAAAGCGTGGATTTTCTGAGTCAGTAATTGATACCTTAATACAGGCGAGGAAACCTGTTACCAGAAAGATTTACCATAAAATATGGCGTAAATACTTACATTGGTGCGAATCCAAGAGTTACTCATGGAGTAAGGTTAGGATTCCTAGGATATTGTCTTTTCTACAAGAAGGTTTAGAAAAGGGTTTATCTGCTAGTTCCTTAAAGGGACAGATCTCAGCTCTGTCCATTCTTTTACACAAACGTCTGTCAGAAGTTCCAGACGTTCAGGCTTTTTGTCAGGCTTTGGCTAGGATTAAGCCTGTGTTTAAAACTGTTGCTCCACCATGGAGCTTAAATTTAGTTCTTAATGTTTTACAGGGTGTTCCGTTTGAACCCCTTCATTCCATTGATATCAAATTGTTATCTTGGAAAGTTCTGTTTTTAATGGCTATTTCCTCGGCTCGAAGAGTCTCTGAGTTATCGGCCTTACATTGTGATTCTCCTTATCTGATTTTTCATTCAGACAAGGTAGTTCTGCGTACTAAACCTGGGTTCTTACCTAAGGTGGTCACTAATAGGAATATCAATCAAGAGATTGTTGTTCCATCATTGTGTCCTAATCCTTCTTCAAAGAAGGAACGACTTCTACACAATCTAGATGTAGTCCGTGCCCTGAAATTTTATTTACAGGCAACTAAAGATTTTCGCCAAACTTCTTCCCTGTTTGTCGTTTATTCTGGACAGAGGAGAGGTCAAAAAGCTTCTGCTACCTCTCTCTCTTTTTGGCTTCGTAGCATAATACGTTTAGCTTATGAGACTGCTGGACAGCAGCCTCCTGAAAGAATTACAGCTCATTCTACTAGAGCTGTGGCTTCCACTTGGGCCTTTAAGAATGAGGCCTCTGTTGAACAGATTTGCAAGGCTGCAACTTGGTCTTCTCTTCATACTTTTTCCAAATTTTACAAATTTGACACTTTTGCTTCTTCGGAGGCTATTTTTGGGAGAAAGGTTCTTCAGGCAGTGGTTCCTTCCGTATAAAGATCCTGCCTGTCCCTCCCGTCATCCGTGTACTTTAGCTTTGGTATTGGTATCCCAGAAGTAATGATGACCCGTGGACTGACTACACTTAACAGGAGAAAACATAATTTATGATTACCTGATAAATTCCTTTCTCCTGTAGTGTAGTCAGTCCACGGCCCGCCCTGTTTTTTATGGCAGGTCTAAATTTTTAAATTATACTCCAGTCACCACTGCACCCTTTAGCTTCTCCTTTCTCGTTGGTTCTCGGTCGAATGACTGGGTGTGACGTAGAGGGGAGGAGCTATATAGCAGCTCTGCTTGGGTGATCCTCTTGCACTTCCTGTTGGGGAGGAGTTAATATCCCAGAAGTAATGATGACCCGTGGACTGACTACACTACAGGAGAAAGGAATTTATCAGGTAAGCATAAATTATGTTTTTATGGGCTATAGGTAGTTTAGATAAGGGGTGTTTTAATTTGGGGGGGGCTTTTTTATTTTCATAGGGATTAGGTTTATTTTTTATGTAATGTTAGACTTTTTATTTTTAGTAATTTTAGGTTAATTTAATTTCAGGTTTTTTATTTTTAAAGTAATCTTTTGTTTTCTCCTGTTAAGTGTAGTCAGTCCACGGGTCATCCATTACTTATGGAATATATCTCTTCCTAACAGGAAACTGCAAGAGAATTACCCAGCAGAGCTGCTATATAGCTCCTCCCCTCACCTATCATACTCAGTCATTCTCTTGCAGCCTAACTAAAAAGGAAGCTGTGAGAGCTCTGTGGTGTTTTTTAACTTAGTTTATTTCTACAATCAAAAGTTTGTTATTTTTAAATGGCACCGGAGTGTGCTGTTTATTCTCAGGCAGCATTAGAAGAAGAATCTGCCTGGGGTTTTTTTCTATGGTCTTAGCAGACGTAACTAAGATCCACTGGCTGTTTCTCATCTGAGGAGTGAGGTAACTTCAGAGAAGGGGAATAGCATGCAGGGCTCCCCTGCAACAAATGAGGTATGTGCAGTAATTTATTTTCTGAGGAATGGAATTGACTGAGAAAATACTGCTGATACCATTGTAAAGTAAGTTCAGCCTTAAATGCAGTGATAGCGACTGGTATCAGGCTGATGTGTGTGTGTGTGTACACTGAATGTATTTTTCTAAGGAATGGAATTGACTCTGAAAATACTGTTAATACTGAAATAATGTATGAGCCTTAACTGCAGTAAAAACGACTGGTAGCAGGCTTATTAATAATAATACATAACTTTCAAATGTATGTTTAAAACGTTTACTGGCTTGTTAATCGTTTTTGTGAGGTACTTGGTGATAAAACTTATTAGGGCATGATTTTTACCACATGGCCATTTTTGTTTTCTGCATAGAAACAGTTTCTGAGCTTCCCCACTGTTGTAATATGAGTGGGAGGGGCCTATTTTAGCGCTTTTTTGCGCAGTAAAAATTCAGTCACAATCTGTCTACTTCATCCTCCATGATCCAGATCGTCTTTAGAGAGCTCAGGGGTCTTCAAAATCCATTTTGAGGGAGGTAATCAGGCACAGCAGTCCTGTGACAGTGTATTTGACTGTGAGAAAAACGTTAATTATATAATTGTTATCCGTTTTTGGGTACTAAGGGGTTAATCACCCTTTTGCTGGTGGGTGCAATCCTTTGCTAACTTAATACATTTACTGTGAAAATTTGGTTGCTATAACTATTTTGGTCATTGTTATTTCAACTGTGTCAGTTTTTCTGTGCTTCTTAAAGGCACAGTAACGTTTTTTATATTGCTTGTAAATTAATTTTGAAAAGTATTTCCAAGTTTGCTAGTCTCATTGCTAGTTTGTTTAAACATGTCTGACTTAGATGAATCTCTTTGTTCACTATGTTTAAAGGCCAATGTGGAGCCCAATAGAAATTTGTGTACTAATTGCATTGATGCTACTTTAAATAAAAGTCAATCTTTACATGTAAAGAAATTATCACCAGACGACGAGGGGGTAGTTATGCCGACTAACTCTCCTCACGTGTCAGTACCTTCGCCTCCCGCTCAGGAGGTGCGTGATTTTGTGGCGCCAAGTACATCAGGGAGGCCCTTACAAATCACTTTGCAAGACATGGCTACTGTTATGACAGAAGTATTATCTAAGTTGCCAGAATTAAGAGGCAAGCGCGATAGCTCTGGGTTAAGGATAGAGCGCGCGGATGAGATGAGAGCCATGTCAGATACTGCGTCACAGTTTGCAGAATGTGAGGACGGAGAGCTTCATTCTGTGGGTGACGGATCTGATCCAGGGAGACTGGATTCAGAGATTTCCAATTTTAAATTTAAGCTAGAGAACCTCCGCACATTGCTAGGGGAGGTATTAGCGGCTCTGAATGATTGTAACACGGTTGCAATTCCAGAGAAATTATGTAGGTTGGATAGATACTATGCGGTACCGGTGTGTACTGGCGAATTTCCTATACCAAAAAGGCTTACAGAGGGTGTGCCTTTTACCCCTCCTCCCATATTTAGGAAAATGTTTCCTATTGACGCCACCACACGAGACTTATGGCAGACGGTCCCTAAGGTGGAGGGAGCAGTTTCTACTTTAGCTAAGCGTACCACTATCCCGGTGGAGGATAGTTGTGCCTTTTCAGATCCAATGGATAAAAAATTAGAGGGTTACCTTAAGAAAATGTTTGTTCAACAAGGTTTTATTTTACAGCCCCTCGCATGCATTGCGCCTGTCACTGCTGCGGCAGCATTCTGGTTTGAGTCTCTGGAAGAGGCCATTCGCTCAGCTCCATTGGATGAAATAATCAACAAGCTTAAGACACTTAAGCTAGCTAACGCATTTGTTTCTGATGCCGTTGTGCATTTAACCAAACTTACGGCTAAGAACTCCGGATTCGCCATCCAAGCGCGCAGAGCGCTATGGCTTAAATCCTGGTCAGCTGACGTGACTTCTAAATCTAAATTGCTTAATATTCCTTTCAAAGGGCAGACCTTATTCGGGCCCGGCTTGAAAGAAATTATTGCTGACATTACGGGAGGTAAGGGCCATGCTCTACCTCAGGACAGGGCCAAATCAAAGGCCAAACAGTCTAATTTTCGTGCCTTTCGTAACTTCAAGGCAGGAGCAGCATCAACTTCCTCCGCTCCAAAACAGGAAGGAGCTGTTGCTCGTTTCAGACAGGGCTGGAAAGTTAACCAGTCCTGGAACAGGGGCAAGCAGGCCAAGAAACCTGCTGCTGCCCCCAAAACAGCATGAAGAGAGGGCCCCCTATCCGGAAACGGATCTAGTGGGGGGCAGACTTTCTCTCTTCGCCCAGGCTTGGGCAAGAGATGTCCAGGATCCCTGGGCGTTGGAGATCATATCTCAGGGATATCTCCTGGACTTCAAAACTTCTCCTCCACAGGGGAGATTTCATCTTTCAAGGTTATCAGCAAACCAAATAAAGAAAGAGGCGTTTCTACGCTGTGTACAAGACCTCTTACTAATGGGGGTAATCCACCCAGTTCCGCGGACGGAACACGGGCAGGGATTCTATTCAAACCTATTTGTGGTTCCCAAGAAAGAGGGAACCTCCAGGCCAATCTTGGACTTAAAGATCCTAAACAAATTTCTAAGAGTTCCATCATTCAAAATGGAAACTATTCGAACTATCCTTCCCATGATCCAAGAGGGTCAGTACATGACCACAGTGGATCTAAAGGATGCCTACCTTCACATACCGATTCACAAGGACCATTACCGGTATCTGAGATTTGCCTTCCTAGACAGGCATTACCAGTTTGTAGCTCTTCCCTTCGGATTAGCTACGGCTCCAAGAATCTTTACAAAAATTCTAGGATCACTTCTGGCGGTACTAAGACCGCGAGGCATAGCGGTGACTCCGTACCTAGACGACATTCTGATACAAGCGTCAAGTTTTCAAACTGCCAAGTCTCATACAGAGATAGTTCTGGCATTTCTGAGGTCGCATGCGTGGAAGGTGAACGTGGAAAAGAGTTCTCTATTACCACTTACAAGAGTTCCCTTTCTAGGGACTCTTATAGATTCTGTAGAGATGAAAATTTACCTGACAGAGGCCAGGTTATTAAAACTTCTAAATGCTTGCCGTGTCCTTCACTCCATTCCACACCCGTCAGTAGCTCAGTGCATGGAAGTAATCGGCTTAATGGTAGCGGCAATGGACATAGTACCATTTGCGCGCCTGCATCTCAGACCGCTGCAATTGTGCATGCTAAATCAGTGGAACGGGGATTACTCAGATTTGTCCCCCCTACTAAATCTGGATCAAGAGACCAGAGATTCTCTTCTATGGTGGCTTTCTCGGCCACATCTGTCCAAGGGGATGACCTTTCGAAGGCCAGATTGGACGATTGTAACAACAGACGCCAGCCTTCTAGGCTGGGGAGCAGTCTGGAATTCCCTGAAAGCTCAGGGATTATGGACTCAGGAGGAGAAACTCCTCCCAATAAATATTCTGGAGTTAAGAGCAATATTCAATGCTCTCCTAGCTTGGCCTCAGTTAGCAACTCTGAGGTTCATCAGATTTCAGTCGGACAACATCACGACTGTGGCTTACATCAACCATCAAGGGGGAACCAGAAGTTCCCTAGCGATGTTGGAAGTCTCAAAGATAATTCGCTGGGCAGAGTCTCACTCTTGCCACCTGTCAGCGATCTACATCCCAGGCGTGGAGAACTGGGAGGCGGATTTTCTAAGTCGCCAGACTTTTCATCCGGGGGAGTGGGAGCTTCATCCGGAGGTCTTTGCTCAACTGATTCGTCGTTGGGGCAATCCAGATCTGGATCTCATGGCGTCTCGTCCGAACGCCAAGCTTCCTTGTTACGGATCCAGGTCCAGGGACCCGGGAGCGGTGCTGATAGATGCTCTGACAGCCCCTTGGGTCTTCAACATGGCTTATGTGTTTCCACCATTCCCGATGCTTCCTCGTTTGATTGCCAAGATCAAACAGGAGAGAGCTTCGGTGATTCTGATAGCGCCTGCGTGGCTACGCAGGACCTGGTATGCAGACCTAGTGGACATGTCGTCCTGTCCACCGTGGTCTCTGCCTCTGAGACAGGACCTTCTAATTCAGGGTCCTTTCAAACATCCAAATCTAATTTCTCTGAGGCTGACTGCATGGAGATTGAACGCTTGATTCTATCAAAGCGTGGCTTCTCGGAGTCGGTTATTGATACCTTAATACAGGCTAGGAAGCCTGTTACCAGAAAAATTTACCATAAGATATGGCGTAAATATTTACATTGGTGCGAATCCAAGAGTTACTCATGGAGTAAGGTTAGGATTCCTAGGATATTGTCCTTTCTACAAGAGGGTTTAGAAAAGGGCTTATCTACTAGTTCGTTAAAGGGACAGATTTCTGCTCTGTCTATTCTTCTACACAAACGTCTGGCTGAAGTTCCAGACGTTCAGGCTTTCTGTCAGGCTTTAACTAGGATTAAGCCTGTGTTTAAGTCTGTTGCTCCACCGTGGAGCTTAAACTTAGTTCTTAATGTTCTCCAAGGTGTTCCATTTGAACCCCTTCATTCCATTGATATCAAGCTGTTATCTTGGAAAGTTCTGTTTTTGATGGCTATTTCCTCGGCTCGAAGAGTCTCTGAGTTATCTGCCTTACATTGTGATTCTCCTTATCTGATTTTTCATTCAGACAAGGTAGTCCTGCGTACTAAACCTGGGTTCTTACCTAAGGTAGTTACTAACAGGAATATCAATCAAGAGATTGTTGTTCCATCTCTGTGTCCTAACCCTTCTTCAAAGAAAGAACGACTTTTGCATAATCTGGACGTAGTCCGTGCCCTGAAATTCTATTTGCAGGCAACTAAGGATTTTCGTCAAACTTCTTCCCTGTTTGTCGTTTACTCAGGACAGAGGAGAGGTCAAAAGGCTTCGGCTACCTCTCTCTCTTTTTGGCTTCGTAGCATAATACGCTTAGCCTATGAGACTGCTGGACAGCAGCCTCCTGAAAGGATTACAGCTCATTCTACTAGAGCTGTGGCTTCCACCTGGGCCTTTAAAAATGAGGCCTCTGTTGAACAGATTTGCAAGGCTGCGACTTGGTCTTCGCTTCACACTTTTTCAAAATTTTACAAATTTGACACTTTTGCTTCGTCGGAGGCTATTTTTGGGAGAAAGGTACTTCAGGCAGTGGTTCCTTCTGTTTAATGTTCCTGCCTTGTCCCTCCCTTCATCCGTGTACTTTAGCTTTGGTATTGGTATTCCATAAGTAATGGATGACCCGTGGACTGACTACACTTAACAGGAGAAAACATAATTTATGCTTACCTGATAAATTCCTTTCTCCTGTAGTGTAGTCAGTCCACGGCCCGCCCTGTTTTTACGGCAGGTCTAAATTTTAATTAAACTCCAGTCACCACTGTACCCTGTGGTTCCTCCTTTCTCGTCTGCTTTGGTCGAATGACTGAGTATGATAGGTGAGGGGAGGAGCTATATAGCAGCTCTGCTGGGTAATTCTCTTGCAGTTTCCTGTTAGGAAGAGATATATTCCATAAGTAATGGATGACCCGTGGACTGACTACACTACAGGAGAAAGGAATTTATCAGGTAAGCATAAATTATGTTTTTATTTTAATTGTAAGATACTATTTAAATATATGTAATTGGGGTTAATTTAGGGGGTGTTAGGTTAGGGGGCTTAGTAATTAAATTACGGCTAGATTACGAGTTTTGCGTTATGAGGGGTGCTGTGCTAACTTGCACGTTATTGTCACCGCTCACTTCCCAACAGCGCTGGTATTACAGGTTTATAAAAACCCGGCGTTAACAGGCAAGAAGTTAGAGTCTAACAAAATTGAGCTCCATACCGCACTCCAATACCAGCGCTGCTGAAAGTTGCGGTGAGCTGGTTTTACATGCTCGTGCACGATTTCCCCATAGACATCAATGGGGAGAGCCGGCTGAGAAAAAGTCTAACACGTGCAAAAAAGCAGGGTAAAGCTCCGTAACGCAGCCCCATTGATTCCTATGGGGAAACAAAATGTATGTTTACACCTAACACCCTAACATGAACCCCGAGTCTAAACACCCCTAATCTTACACTTATTAACCCCTAATCTGTTGCCCCTGAAATCGCCAACACCTATATAATGTTATTAACCCCTAATCTGCCGCTCCGGACATCGCCGCCACTATAATAAAGATATTAACCCCCAAACCACCGCACTCCCGCATCACAAACACTAGTTAAATATTATTAATCCCTAATATCGCCGCCACATACCTACATTTATTAACCCCTAATCTGCCGCCCCCAACATCGCTGCCACTATACTAAATTTATTAACCCCTAAACCTAAGTCTAACCCTAACACCCCCTAACTTAAATATAATTAAAATAAATCTAAATAAAATCTACTATTAAAAACTAAATAATTCCTATTTAAAACTAAATACTTACCTGTAAAATAAACCCTAAGATAGCTACAATATAACCAATAGTTACATTGTAGCTAGCTTAGGCTTTATTTTTATTTCACAGGCAAGTTTGTATTTATTTTAACTAGGTAGAATAGTTAGTAAATAGTTATTAACTATTTACTAACTACCTAGCTAAAATAAATACAAATTTACCTGTAAACCAAAACCTAACCTGAGTTACACTAACACTTAACCTTACACTACAATTAAATAAATTACCTAAATTAAATACAATTACCTAAATTACAAAAAAAACAAACAAACACTAAATTACACAAAATAAAAAAAGAAATTATCAGATATTTAAACTAATTACACTTAATCTAATAGCCCTATCAAAATACAAAAAGCCCCCCCAAAATAAAAAAACCCTAGCCTAAACTAAACTACCAATAGCCCTTAAAAGGGCCTTTTGCGGGGCATTGCCCCAAAGAAATCAGCTCTTTTACCTGTAAAAAAAAAAAATACAAACAACCCCCCAACAGTAAAACCCACCACCCACACAACCAACCCCCCAAATAAAATCCTAACTAAAAAAACCTAAGCTCCCCATTGCCCTAAAAAGGGCATTTGGGTGTGCATTGCCCTTAAAATGGCATTTAGCTCTTTTTCAGCCCAAACCATAAGCTAAAAATAAAACCCACCCAATAAACCCTTAAAAAAACCTAACACTAACCCCCTAAGATCCACTTACAGTTTTATAGACCGGGCTTTCCAATCAGCCAATAGAATGCAAGCTCAATCCTATTGGCTGATTGCATTAGCCAATAGGATTTTTTCACCTTTAATTCCGATTGGCTGATCTATCTATCAGCCAATCGGAATTCAAGGGACGCCATCTTGGATGACGTCACTTAATGGAACCTTCATTCTGGAAGAAGACTTTGATTGAAGAGGATGCTCCACGCCGGATGTCTTGAAGATGGACCCGCTCTGCGCCGGATGGATGAAGACAGAAGATACCCGTCTGGAGGACCACTTCTGCCGGCTTGGATGAATACTTCTCCCGGCTTCATTGAGGACTTCTTCCCGCTTGGATGAAGACTTCTCCCGGCTTCGTTGAGGATGGATGTCCGTTCTTCAAAACTGTAAGTGGATCTTCGGGGGTGTTAGTTTTTTTTAAGGGTTTATTGGGTGGGTTTTATTTTTAGCTTAGGGTTTGGGCACTTGAAAAAGAGCTAAATGCCATTTTTAGGGCAATGCCCATCCAAATGCCCTTTTCAGGGCAATGGGGAGCTTAGGTTTTTTTTACATAGGATTTTATTTGTGGGGTTGGTTGTGTGGGTGGTACGTAAGTTAATTTGCGTTACGGCCAAAAAAGTGTGCGGTACAGCTTTTTTGACAAGACTCGTAATAGCAGCGGTAGTGAAAAAGCAGCGTTATACCTCATAACGCAAAACTCGTAATCTAGCCGTTAGTTATTTGTATTGTGGGGGGTTGGCGGTTTAGGGGTTAATAGTGTAATTAGGTTTAATGCATTGTGGGGGATTGGTGGATTAGGGGTTAATATATTTATTAGGTAGTTTGCGATGTTGGGGTTGGCGGATTTAGGGGTTAATACTTTTATTAGGTAGATTGCGATGTGGGTGAATGGTGGATTAGGGGTTAATAGTTTAATTAAGCATATTGCTTTGTGGGGAGTTGGCGGTTTAGGGGTTAATAGATTTATTAGGTTTATTGTGTTGTGGGGGTTTGGCGGATTAGGGGTTAATATGTTTACTAGATACTTTGCGATGTGAAGGTCGGTGGACTAGGGGTTAATACGTTTATTAGCTATATTGCAATGTGGGGGTTGGCGGATTAGGGGTTAATATACTTTATTAGTTATTGCGGTGGGGGATGGCGGCTGATAGGTAGATAGATACTGCGCATGCATTAGGTGTTTGTTAATACTTCCAGGGAGTTACGGTGCTCACATTTTCAGCGCAAGGCTTGCTGCGTCTGCCCATGTGTGGCGAGGTGAAAATAGAGTAAATGTTTTCAATTTTCGCAGCATAAGTCCTTGTGCTGAATATGTGATACTGACTTGCGACCCGGTTCTATGTTAGTTTATGGGAGTAAAATTAGCGGGCGACGGGTGAAATATACACGCCACATTTATATGCGGCGCCGTATATGTGATAAAAATACCTGACTAAAAACGGGCAAACACCGCATATGTAATCGCGCCCATATTATATATTTATGAAATCATTTAAAACAAAATTGTTAATGATTGTGGGCCAGATTATAAATGGAGCGCAAAATATCACTTTCGCTAACTTATTCTTGCATTCTTACAACTCTCTATTTGCAATAAATGGATCATTCAAATGAACATGAAAACTCATTAAAATGTCTCTAAAATTAAATGGAATAAGTGATGGAGTAAGGAATAGGAACTATAGTTCATTACAATGACAAGAAAATAGCTTTCTACGGTATAAAAGGGCATTGAGAAAATTTCTACTCTTTATATGAACTCCAACTTTTAATTTTCTAGAGGAATTACAAATGATGGTAACAACATCATGTAATGAATGTTAAAATATACATTTAATGTGGTTTTATTCTGGCTGTTCTTAGTAGAACTAAGAACCTTTTAAATCCTTTAATAGAGAAATTTTTACTAAGCGAGAGCAGAATGCATAATACAGAAATGCTAATTAGCAGAGAAAAAAATACAGCTACTCTATTTTATTGCTTCTTAAATTTATTACAAAAGTCATATTACTCGTATCAAAACCTCAACATGGGTTTATTTAAAAAAATCTAAAATATTTCTGGACATAAAGGTCCAATTTATTTATGGTTGGAGCCCATATCTAACAATACATTATAAGCCATTACTGTATCTTGCACAAGCGGTGCAATTACATTTAACAAGCAACTTCTTAAAGCAAAGTTGGTATTACATTAGAAAACACTACTCATGGTAATCACTTACTTAAAGGGCACTGTACTCAGGCACCCAAATGATAAGACATAATTGTATACAAGGCAGCTGCAGGGACACCTTTTTAAATGGGCTGAGCTCTCTCTCTCACCCCACTGGGAGGTTGATTTCTGCTGACACTTCTTTACTTTGTTTTTCATAGGTAAAATCTGTTAAAGTTGAGATAAAAGCTTTTCCTAGGTAAAAGCTATTAAAGTATTTTCATTCCTTGGTTAAGTGCTTCCCTTGTTAACAATGCATGCGCAAGTGTAAGCATGCGCACACACATACACACTGTTGCTTGCCATACATTTTTGTAAACTTAGTTTAGGGTCTGTTTTGATCATGTTACCATCGAAACACAATGTGTCCCATTTCCCACAATTCTGTGAATTGTAAAATATTTTATTAGGGTCCATTTCAATCTGCTGAAATAGCCACACAAAATAATTCTCACAAGTTTTTGTGGGGTTTAGAATGGTGGCAATTTTCTCTTATAGAATACCCTTAAAATAAACAGCCAAATGAACTTGAAAACAATGACCAGCATATAAAATTAATTCTGAACCTGCAACATTTAACAAAGAAAAAAGCCCCTAAAGTGCATAATCTTATTTATATTTAAGAACATATATACATAAGTACATACAAACATATATACCCTATGATGTAGTAAAACCAGAAAAACGGTATTTACCTTCTTTTCTTTCTTCTAGCAGATGAACTTTTATCGTTATCTTGGATAACCAGACCTTCTTTTAACCTCTTCTCAATAACTGTCCATAACTCCTGGTGTTTTCTGAAATCAAATGACTAAAGTTATTATATGCAATAACAGAGTTGGGTAAATCACTGGTTCTCCTATGAAAACGCTCTTCTCTTTTTATATTGGCAACAAACACACAAGCCTATGCACGATACTTTCTCTTGCTCATAGTTTTCTCAGCGCTCAAAACTATATTTCAAGATGACAGAGGCTTTCCCTTGCTTCTTTTTATACATAAATGTCTCTGTATATAAAGCTGATTTATTTTGAGCTTATTGGTTTGTGGTTTACAATTTTTTTTCTCCAGTTTAGCTATTTGCAAAGAAAAAACCCATCTGTTTTGATTTAACAATCTTATACAACAAAAATGGAAACAAATCTCTTCTTTAACCCCTTAAAGGGACATTATACACTCATTTTTTCTTTGCATAAATGTTTTGTAGATGATCTATTTATATAGCACATAAAGTTGTTTTTTTTAAAAAAATGTATACTTTTGCTTATTTTTAAATAATGTTGCTCTGATTTTCAGACTCCTAACCAAGCCCCAAAGTTTTATGAGAATACCGTCAGCTACCTACTCCAGCTTGCTCCTGTTTGTGTAAAGGGTCTTTTCATGTGCAAAAGAAGGGGAGGGGGGTGTCTTATTTCCCACTTGCAGTGAGTTTTCCAGCTACCTTTTCAACAGAGCTAAACTGAGTGCTTCTGAGTAAGTTTTTAAACCATTTTATACTGGATTTTTATATCAGTATCCGTGCATCATATTCTTTATAGTAGTGTCTATAACATGCAGTTATATGAAAATGAGTGTATACTGTCCCTTTAAGGACCACAGCACTTTTCCATTTTCTGTCCGTTTGGGACCAAGGCTATTTTTACATTTCTGTGGTCTTTGTGTTTAGCTGTAATTTTCCTCTTACTCATTTACTGTACCCACAAATATTATATACCGTTTTTCTCGCCATTAAATGGACTTTCTAAAGATACCATTATTTTCATCATATCTTATAATTTACTATAACAAATTTATAAAATAGGAGGAAAAAAAATCACACTTTTTCTAACTTTGACCCCCAAAATCTGTTACAAATCTACAACCACCAAAAACACACATGCTAAATAGTTTCTAAATTTTGTCCTGAGTTTAGAAATACCCAATGTTTACATGTTGTTTGCAAGTTATAGGGCAATAAATATAAGTTAGCACTTTGCTATTTCCAAACCACTTTTTTTTCAAAATCAGCGATAGTTACATTGGAACACTGATATCTTTTAGGAATCCCTGAATATTCCTCGACATGTATATATATTTCTTTTAGAAGACGTCACAAAGTATTGATCTAGGACCATTTTGCTATATTTCAGGCCACCATTTCACCGCCAAATGCGATTGAATAAAAAAAAAATCGTTCACTTTTTCACAAAATGTTTCACAATTTTAGGTTTCTCACTGAAATTATTTACAAACAGCTTGTGCAATTATGGCAAAAATGGTTGTAAATGCTTCTCTGGGAACCCCTTTGTTAAAAAAAAAAAGGAGACATATATGGCTTTGGTGTTGCTTTTTGATTATTAGAAGGCTATTAAATGCCGCTATGCACCACACATGTATTATGCCCAGCAGTGAAGGGGTTAATTAGGGAGCTTGTAGGGTTAATTTTAGCTTTAGTGTAGTAGACAACCCAAAGTATTTATCGAGGCCCATTTTGGTATATTTCATGCCACTATTTCACCGCCAAATGCGATCAAATAAAACAAAATCGTTCACTTTTTCACAAACTTTAGGCTTCTCACTGAAATTATTTACAAATAGCTTGTGCAATTATGGCATAAATGGTTGTAAATGCTTCTCTGGGACCCTCTTTGTTCAGAAATAGCAGACATATATGGCTTTGGCTTTGCTTTTTAGTAATTAGAAGGCCCCTAAATGCCGCTGCTCATCACACAGGTATTATGTCTAGCAGTAAAGGGGTTAATTAGGTAGCTTGTAGGGAGCTTGCAGGGTTAATTTTAGCTTTAGTGTAGAGATCAGCCTCCCACCTGACACATTACACCCCCTGATCCCTCCCAAACAGCTCTTTCCTCCCCCACCCCACAATTGCCCCCGCCATCTTAAGTACTGACAGAAAGTCTGCCAGTACTAAAATAAAAGGTATTTAAAAAAAAAGAAAAAAAAAGCCATATTCTGGTCAGGATCGCTTCCACCACTTTCAAAGACCAACGACGTACAGGGTACGTCCTCGGTCGTTAACTGCATTTTTTTTTGCAGGACGTACCCCATACTTTGTTGGTCGTTAAGGGGTTAACGGGATAGAAAGTAAAAAATGTAGTGGGCATGGGTGCATTTACATTTTAAATTGAAGCATTTTTGCATTATAATTCTATAAGTTTCTAGTAAAAGTTATTATTGTTTTCAGTGACATACACACATATGCTGGGATTGCTCCGTGCGCCAGCATTCAAACACCAGACCTTCTCAGAGAGTAAAACGTGGCTTGTATGAGTCACACTTCTCTGACGCAATACACACCACCACCAGATCTCTGAATCATTCATGATGCTCTAGTAACACGTAGCATATGTGCATATGCCACTGAAACAGTAATAGCATTTACTATAAGCAGGGCTGTCTTTAACACAGGGCAAAAGGGGCAGCTGCCCAGGGCCCAGTCTTTGTTGAGGGGCCCAAGAGTCCTTAAAAAAAAATATTATTTTTTTTTGGCTCATGCCAGACTGCTGATGTCATAAAGTTTTCTGCTTATATTTATTTGTGAGAAACTATGCCAGACTGTGCCGGTGTCATGTGACATGCCAAGCTATTGCCATGTGCTGTTTTAGATGTGCACTGTGCAGCACTGAATGCTAAGCCCTAACTCGGCATCCAGCCAATCCCACTGCATCAGAAAAGGTCCTGCTGGGGTTACCACTGTTACCAGGTAACTGCTCTGGTGGTGGGGATAGTTTCTGGGTAGGGCTGACTGTAGGCACATGCAGCAGAAAGCTGGAGTGGCAGGCATGCGAAGATTTGAGCATCTGTGCAGTTGCACACACTGCTCTCTTCAGTCTTGAGGCTGTGTGACTCGTCTCACACTGTATCCATGCAGCCTTGGGCAGACAGCATCCAGTCTGCTGGTCCCTTTAGCCCTGCTCTTTTTGCTGTGGCCCTAAGATCAACTAACTGAAGTTTGTTAGGGGAACAGTTCTTTGTAGAAAGGTGTCAGTGGGAAGAATATGTGAGTGCACACATGCCCCACCCCCATGCAGCATTTTCTAGTGCAGGGTGAGAGGGAACTTGTTCCTAGCAAAGAAGTGACATGTGCTGCTGTGGCTAAATGTATAGTGTCATGCTGATACTTCACACATTAAGGTAAGGTTTATTTTTATAGTTTTTTTTCTCTCTGTCTCAGATTTTACAGCTTCCTATAGTAGTTCTGCTGTTCCAGTAAACTTATTTTTGTCTGCACCTCCATGCTTCCTCCTAAGTCTTTACCTTGCTTTGCTCCTGTTGGCTGCCCTAAATCTCTTTAACCAGCTAACCTCACACCAAAATCACATTCAAAAGCATATTAAATTAATATATTTATTTACTTATTAGTACTGCTTAGGTCCACTTATTAGTACTGCTTAGGTCCAGTTTCACGTATAGCAATTTATTCACTGCTCAGTAAATATGGTTAACTAATCTATTTTAATCCAAAATGTAACCCTGAACTTGTGGTCTGTTAGTGGGTCTGGAATTAAAGAACTGTGATCTTGATTATCTAAAATTAATGGTGACTAGATTTACAGAAGACAAAAAAAATATATATTTTTTTCTGTCTACAAATTGGTTCCTAATTTTTTTGTTTCTGGTAGTTGTCCTAACATTACTTAACTTTGTTTGACAATAGTGTACAAGTGTTTGAGATGTGCAGGCACACTTAAAGGGATATGAAACCAAAATATTTTCTTCTGTGGTACAGACAGCATACAATTTTAAAAAATTTCCAATTTGCTTTTGTTATCAAATTTAGTTTCCATGATATTCCTTGTTAAAGAGATACCTAGGTAGGTATCTGGAGAACTAAATGGCAGGAAATAGTGCTGCCATCTAGTGCCCTTGAATCTGAATAACATTCATGCAAAACTGCTTGCATACAGTGCTCTAGACACGTGCATGATCCTTAGTGTACTTTCCTGCTTTTCAACAAAAGATACAGAGAGACAAAGATAATATGATAATAGAAGTAAATTAGAAAGTTGTTTAAAATGTCATGCTCTATCTGAACGATTAGATAATTGGGGGTTTCATATCCCTTTAAAGGAACATTCCGACAAACAAAATTTTGTAAAGATCAGGAATCGACTCCATAATTGGCTAAGGTCAGTTATGGAAAATATTACATGCTCTAAAAACTAGAGAACATAATTTTTGCATCAGAATATTCCTTTAAAGCGACAGTAAACACCTTGTAATTACAACATTTTTGCACAGTCTTTCAATAGATTATCATATCAACAGAGTCTAAACGTTATTAGAACAGATTAACACCTTGCTTGCTGCAGCTGTTATTCAATGGTCAAAGTCTATAAACCAGTTTTTTTATCTGGAGAAGCTAATCCAGATTTAAGTCTGCAAAACACAGGGTTTGCAACTGTTATTTTGTTAACAAAACCTCCATTGTTTGGCTCGAGAAGAAATGATAAAAGACTGCAAATGAGATACAGATATGTGATAGGGTTAGGCTGGTGAAGCCTGCCATGTGCTCATTTAGATTTCAGGACTAAAATATTTACAGTTTTCAGACTTATAGGAAAGGTCAACATAAATAATGAAACTATATTGCAAAGCTGTTTTACCCAGCATAATTAAGCATTTTACATTACAATCTCTAGTGTTTACTGTCCATTTAAGCATCTTATTTGATGGAAAGTTCTGGAGATTATCTTTGCTCTTGGGAAACTTGTTACACTGCTTTCTAGCATTTATGTACCAGTGTGTAATTTGACTCGTCCTTCTTGCTCTAGGGAAACATTTGTAGAGGTCATTAACAACATTCTGAGGTTTTTGACTAATGTGTTTCATCTTTCGTGTCAGCTTAGGCGGCTGCAGAAAGAATATGGAGAAATATTTCAAATCTCACATTGCTAATTTGTGCCTTTTTATAACCAGTATCATCTATTTGCACAGGTACAGCCTTTCCTATACAGTATCATCTGTTTGCACAGGCACAGCCTTTCCAGTACAGTAGCATCTGTTTGCACAGGCACAGCCTTTCTTGTACAGTATCATCTGTTTGCACAGGTACAGTCTTTCCTGTACAGTATCATCTGTTTGCACAGGTACAGCCTTTCCTGTACAGTATCATCTGTTTGCACAGGTACAGCCTTTCATGTGCAGTATCATCTGTTTGCACAGGCACAGCCTTTCCTGTACAGTATTATCTGTTTGCACAGGTACAGTCTTTCCTGTACAGTATCATCTGTTTGCACAGGTACAGCCTTTCCGGTGCAGTATCATCTGTTTGCAAAGGCACAGCCTTTCCTGTACAGTATCATGTTTGCACGGATACAGCCTTTCCTGTACAGTTTCATCTGTTTGCACAGGTACAGCCTTTCCTGTACAGTATCATCTGTTTGCACAGGCACAGCCTTTCCTGTACAGTATCATCTGTTTGCAGAGGTACAGCCTTTTCTGTACATTATCATCTGTTTGCAGGGGTACAGCCTTTCCTGTACAGTATCACCTATTTGCAGGGGTACAGCCTTTTCTGTACATTATCATCTGTTTGCAGGGGTACAGCATTTCCTGTACTGTATCACCTGTTTGCACAGGTACAGCCTTTCCTGTACAGTAACATCTGTTTGCAGAGGTACAGCCTTTCCTGTACAGTATCATCTGTTTGCACAGGTACAGCCTTTCCTGTACAGTAACATCTGTTTGCACAGGTACAGCCTTTCCTGTACAGTATCATCTCTTTGCAAGAGTACAGCCTTTCCTGTACGGTATCATCTGTTTGAAGGGGTACAACCTTTCCTGTACAGTATCATCTGTTTGCAGGAGTACAGCCTTTCCTGTACAGTAATATCTGTTTGCACAGGTACAGCCTTTCCTGTACAGTAACATATGTTTGCATGGGTACAGGCTTTCCTGTACAGCATAAAATGTTTGCACAGGTACAGACTTTCCTGTACAGTATCATTTGTTTGCACAGTTACAGCCTTTCCTGTACAGTATTATCTGTTTGCACAGGTACAGCCTTTCCTGTACAGTATCATCTGTTTGCATGGGTACAGCCTTTCCTATACAGTATCATCTGTTTGCAGGGGTACAGCATTTCCTGTACAGTATCATCTGTTTGCATGGGTACAACCTTTCCTATACAGTATCATCTGTTTGCATGGGTACAGCCTTTCCTGTACAGTATCATCTGTTTGCACGGGTACAGCCTTTCCTGTACAGTATCATCTGTTTGCACAGGTACAGCCTTTCCTGTACAGTATCATCTGTTTGCACAGGTACAGCCTTTCCTGTACAGTATCATCTTTTTGCACAGGTACAGTCTTCTTTGTAAAGAATCATCTGTTTGCACAGGTACAGCCTTTCCTGTACAGTATCATCTGTTTGCACAGGTGCAGCCTTTCTTGTACAGTATCATCTGTTTGCACAGGTAAAGCCTTTCCTGTACAGTGTCATTTGTTTGCACGGGTACAGCCTTTCCTGTACAGTGTCATTTGTTTGCACGGGTACAGCCTTTCCTGTACAGTATCATCTGTTTGCACGGCTACAGCTTTTCCTGTACAGTATCATCTGTTTGCACAGGTACAGCCTTTCTTGTACAGTATCACCTGTTTGCACAGGTACAACCTTCCGTCTACAGTATCATCTGTTTGTACAGGTACAGCCTTTCCTGTACAGTAACATCTGTTTGCACGGGTACAGCCTTTCCTGTACAGTGTCATCTGTTTGTACAGGTTCAGCATTTCCTGTACAGTGTCATTTGTTTGCACGGGTACAGCCTTTCCTGTACAGTATCATCTGTTTGCACGGCTACAGCTTTTCCTGTACAGTATCATCTGTTTGCACAGGTACAGCCTTTCTTGTACAGTATCATATGTTTGCACAGGTACAACCTTCCGTCTACAGTATCATCTGTTTGTACAGGTACAGCCTTTCCTGTACAGTAACATCTGTTTGCACGGGTACAGCCTTTCCTGTACAGTGTCATCTGTTTGTACAGGTTCAGCCTTTCCTGTACAGTGTCATCTGTTTGTACAGGTTCAGCCTTTCCTGTACAGTGTCATTTGTTTGCACGGGTACAGCCTTTCCTGTACAGTGTCATTTGTTTGCACGGGTACAGCCTTTCCTGTACAGTATCATCTGTTTGCACGGCTACAGCTTTTCCTGTACAGTATCATCGGTTTGCACAGGTACAGCCTTTCCTGTACAGTATCATCTGTTTGCACGGCTACAGCTTTTCCTGTACAGTATCATCTGTTTGCACAGGTACAGCCATTCCTGTACAGTGTCATTTGTTTGCACGGGTACAGCCTTTCCTGTACAGTATCATCTGTTTGCACAGGTACAGCCTTTCCTGTACAGTATCATCTGTTTGCACAGGTACAGCCTTTCCTGTACAGTGTCATCTGTTTGCACAGGTACAGCCTTTCCTGTACAGTATCATCTGTTTGCACGGGTACAGCCTTTCCTGTACAGTATCATCTGTTTGCACAGGTACAGCCTTTCCTGTACAGTGTCATTTGTTTGCACGGGCACAGCCTTTCCTGTACAGTATCATCTGTTTGTATGGGTACAGCCTTTCTTGTACAGTATCATCTGTTTGTATGGGTACAGCCTTTCCTGTACAGTATCATCTGTTTGCACAGGTACAGCCTTTCATGTACAGTATCATCTGTTTGCACGGTTACAGCCTTTCCTGTACAGTATCATCTGTTTGCACGGCTACAGCCTTTCCTGTACAGTATCATCTGTTTGAACAGGTACAGCCTTTCCTGTACAATATCATCTGTTTGCACAGGTACAGCCTTTCCAGTACAGTATCATCTGTTTGCACAGGTACAGCCTATCCTGTACAGTATCATCTGTTTGCACAGGTACAGCCTTTCCTGTACAGTATCATATTTTTGCACAGGTACAGCCTTTCCTGTACAGTATCATATTTTTGCACAGGTACAACCTTTAATGTACAGTATCATCCGTTTGCACGGGTACAGCCTTATTTGTACAGTATCATCTGTTTGCACGGGTACAGCCTTATTTGTACAGTATTATCTGTTTGCACGAGTACAGCTTTATTTGTACAGTATCATCTATTTGCACAGGTAAAGCCTTTATTGTACAGTATCATCTGTTTGCACAGGTACAGCCTTTCCTGTACAGTATCATCTGTTTGCAAAGGCACAGCCTTTCCTGTACAGTATCATCTGTTTGCAGTACTACAGCCTTTCCTGTACAGTACCATCTGTTTGCACAGGTACAGCCTTTCCTGTACAGTATAATCTGTTTGCACGGGTACAGCCTTTCCTGTACAGCATAATCTGTTTGCACAGGTACAGCCTTTCCTGTACAGTATCATCTGTTTGCACAGGTACAGCCTTTCCTGTACAGTATCATCTGTTTGCACAGATACAGCCTTTCCTGTATAGTATCATCTGTTTGCACAGGTACCGCCTTTTCTGTACAGTATAATATTTTTGCACGGGTACAGCCTTTCCTGTACAGTATCATCTGTTTGCACCGGTACAGCCTTATTTTTACAGTATCATCTGTTTGCACAGGTATAGCCTTTCCTGTACAGTATCATCTGTTTGCACAGGCACAGCTTTTCCTGTACAATATCATCTGTTTGCACAGCTACAGCCTTTCCTGTACAGTATCATCTGTTTGCACGGGTACAGCCTTATTTGTACAGTATCATCTGTTTGCACAGGTACAGCGTTTCCTGTACAGTATCATCGGTTTGCACAGGTACAGCCTTTCCTGTACAGTATCATCTGTTTGCACAGGTACAGCCTTTCCTGTACAGTATCATCTGTTTGCACGGGTACAGCCTTTCCTGTACAGTTTCATCTGTTTGCACAGGTACAGCCTTTCCTGTACAGTATCATCTGTTTGCACAGGCACAGCCTTTCCTGTACAGTGTCATTTGTTTGCACGGGTACAGCCTTTCCTGTACAGTATCATCTGTTTGCACAGGTACAGCCTTTCCTATACAGTATCATTTGTTTGCACAGCTACAGCCTTTCCTGTACAGTTTTATCTGTTTGCACAGGTACAGCCTTTCCTGTACAGTATCATCTGTTTGCACGGGTACAGCCTTTCCTGTACAATATCATCTGTTTGCACAGGTACAGACATTCCTGTACAGTATCATCTGTTTGCACGAGTACAGCCTTATTTGTACAGTATCATCTGTTTGCACAGGTACAGCCTTTCCTGTACAGTATCATCTGTTTGCACAGGTACAGCCTTTCCTGTACAGTATCATATTTTTGCACAGGTACAACCTTTCCTGTACAGTATCATCTGTTTGCACAGGTACAGCCTTTCCTGTACAGTATCATCTGTTTGCACGGCTACAGCCTTTCCTGTACAGTATCATCTGTTTGCACGGCTACAGCCTTTCCTGTACAGTATCATCTGTTTGCACAGGTACAGCCTTTCCTGTACAGTATCATCTGTTTGAACAGGTACAGCCTTTCCTGTACAATATCATCTGTTTGCACGGCTACAGCCTTTCCTGTACAGTATCATCTGTTTGCACGGCTACAGCCTTTCCTGTACAGTATCATCTGTTTGCACAGGTACAGCCTTTCCTGTACAGTATCATCTGTTTGAACAGGTACAGCCTTTCCTGTACAATATCATCTGTTTGCACAGGTACAGCCTTTCCTGTACAGTATCATATTTTTGCACAGGTACAGCCTTTCCTGTACAGTATCATATTTTTGCACAGGCACAACCTTTAATGTACAGTATCATCCGTTTGCACGTGTACAGCCTTATTTGTACAGTATCATCTGTTTGCACGGGTACAGCCTTATTTGTACAGTATTATCTGTTTGCACGAGTACAGCTTTATTTGTACAGTATCATCTATTTGCACAGGTAAAGCCTTTCTTGTACAGCATCATCTGTTTGCACAGGTACAGCCTTTCATGTACAGTATCATCTGTTTGCACAGATACAGCCTTTCCTGTACAGTATCATCTGTTTTGCACAGGCACAGCCTTTCCTGTACAGTATCATCTGTTTGCAAAGGCACAGCCTTTCCTGTACAGTATCATCTGTTTGCAGTACTACAGCCTTTCCTGTACAGTACCATCTGTTTGCACAGGTACAGCCTTTCCTGTGCAGTATAATCTGTTTGCATGGGTACAGCCTTTCCTGTACAGCATAATCTGTTTGCACAGGTACAGCCTTTCCTGTACAGTATCATCTGTTTGCACAGGTACAGCCTTTCCTGTACAGTATCATCTGTTTGCACAGTTACAGCCTTTCCTGTATAGTATCATCTGTTTGCACAGGCACCGCCTTTCCTGTACAGTATAATATTTTTGCACGGGTACAGCCTTTCCTGTACAGTATCATCTGTTTGCACCGGTACAGCCTTATGTTTACAGTATCATCTGTTTGCACAGGTATAGCTTTTCCTGTACAGTATCATCTGTTTGCACAGGCACAGCTTTTCCTGTACAATATCATCTGTTTGCACAGCTACAGCCTTTCCTGTACAGTATCATCTGTTTGCACGGGTACAGCCTTATTTGTACAGTATCATCTGTTTGCACAGGTACAGCATTTCCTGTACAGTATCATCGGTTTGCACAGGTACAGCCTTTCCTGTACAGTATCATCTGTTTGCACAGTTACAGCCTTTCCTGTACAGTGTCATTTGTTTGCACGGGTACAGCCTTTCCTGTACAGTTTTATCTGTTTGCACAGGTACAGCCTTTCCTGTACAGTATCATCTGTTTGCACGGGTACAGCCTTTCCTGTACAGTATCATCTGTTTGCACAGGTACAGACATTCCGGTACAGTATCATCTGTTTGCACGGGTACAGCCTTATTTGTACAGTATTATCTGTTTGCACAGGTACAGCCTTTCCTGTACAGTATCATCTGTTTGCACGGGTACAGCCTTTCTTGTATAGTATCATCTGTTTGCAGGACTACAGCCTTTCCTATACAGTATCATCTGTTTGCACAGGTACAGCCTTTCCTATACAGTATCATCTGTTTGCACAGGTACAGCCTTTCCTATACAGTATCATCTGTTTGCACGGCTACAGCCTTTCCTCTACAGTATCATCTGTTTGCACAGGTACAGCCTTTCCTGTACAGTATCATGTTTGCACGGGTACAGCCTTATTTGTACAGTATCATCTGTATGTACTGGTACAGCCTTTCTTGTACAGTATCATCTGTTTGCACAGGTACAGCCTTTCCTGTACAGTATCATCTGTTTGCACAGGTACAGTCTTTCCTGTACAGTATCATCTGTTTGCATGGGTACAGCCTTTCCTGTACAGTATCATATTTTTGCACAGGTACAACCTTTCCTGTACAGTATCATCTGTTTGCACGGGTACAGCCTTATTTGTACAGTATCATCTGTTTGCACGGGTACAGCCTTATTTGTACAGTATTATCTGTTTGCACGAGTACAGCCTTATTTGTACAGTATCATCTATTTGCACAGGTAAAGCCTTTCCTGTACAGTATCATCTGTTTGCACGGGTACAGCCTTTCCTGTACAGTATCATCTGTTTGCACAGGTACAGCCTTTCCTTTACAGTATCATCTGTTTGTACAGGTACAGCCTTTCCTGTACAGTATCATCTGTTTGCACGGCTACAGCCTTTCCTATACAGTATCATCTGTTTGTACGGTTACAGCCTTTCCTGTACACTATCAATTGTTTGCACAGGTACAGCCTTTCCTGTACAGTATCATCTGTTTGCACGGGTACAGCCTTTCCTGTACAGTATCATCTGTTTGCACAAGTACAGCCTTTCCTGTACAGTATCATCTGTTTGCACAGGTACAGTCTTTCCTATACAGTATCATCTGTTTGCACGGCTACAGCCTTTCCTGTACAGTATCATCTGTTTGCACGGCTACAGCCTTTCCTGTACAGTATCATCTGTTTGCACAGGTACAGCCTTTCCTGTACAGTATCATCTGTTTGCACGGGTACAGCCTTTCCTGTACAGTATCATCTGTTTGCACAGGTACAGCCTTTCCTGTACCGTATCATCTGTTTGCACAGGTACAGTCTTATTTGTAACGTATCAACTGTTTGCACAGGCACAGCCTTTCCTGTACAGTATCATCAGTTTGCACAGGTACAGCCTTTCCTGTACAGTATCATCTGTTTGCACAGGTACAGCCTTTCCTGTACAGTGTCATTTGTTTGCACGGGTACAGCCTTTCCTGTACAGTATCATCTGTTTGTATGGGTACAGCCTTTCTTGTACAGTATCATCTTTTTGCACAGGTACAACCTTCCCTCTACAGTATCATCTGTTTGTACAGGTACAGCCTTTCCTGTACAGTAACATCTGTTTGCACGGGTACAGCCTTTCCTGTACAGTGTCATCTGTTTGCACAGGTTCAGCCTTTCCTGTACAGTGTCATTTGTTTGCACGGGTACAGCCTTTCCTGTACAGAGTTATTTGTTTGCACGGGTACAGCCTTTCCTGTACAGTATCATCTGTTTGCACAGGTACAGCCTTTCCTGTACAGTATCATCTGTTTGCACGGCTACAGCCTTTCCTGTACAGTATCATCTGTTTGCACGGGTACAGCCTTATTTGTACAGTATCATCTGTTTGCACAGGTACAGCCTTTCCTGTACAGTATCATCTGTTTGAACAGGTACAGCCTTTCCTGTACAGTATCATCTGTTTGCACGGGCACAGCCTTTCCTGTACAGTATCATCTGTTTGCACAGGTACAGCCTTTCCTGTACAGTATCATCTGTTTGAACAGGTACAGCCTTTCCTGTACAGTATCATCTGTTTGCACGGTACAGCCTTATTTGTACAGTATCATCTGTTTGCACAGGTACAGCGTTTCCTGTACAGTATCATCGGTTTGCACAGGTACAGCCTTTCCTGTACAGTATCATCTGTTTGCACAGGTACAGCCTTTCCTGTACAGTGTCATTTGTTTGCACGGGTACAGCCTTTCCTGTACAGTATCATCTGTTTGCACAGGTACAGCCTTTCCTGTACAGTATCATCTGTTTGCACGGGTACAGCCTTTCCTGTACAGTATCATCTGTTTGCACAGGTACAGCCTTTCCTGTACAGTATCATCTGTTTGCACGGGTACAGCCTTTCCTGTACAGTATCATCTGTTTGCACAGGTACAGCCTTTCCTGTACAGTATCATCTGTTTGCACGGCTACAGCCTTTCCTGTACAGCATCATCTGTTTGCACGGGTACAGCCTTTCCTGTACAGTATCGTCTGTTTGCACAGGTACAGCCTTTCCTGTACAGTATCATCTGTTTGCACAGGTACAACCTTTCCTGTACAGTATCATCTGTTTGCACAGGTACAGCCTTTCCTGTACAGTATCATCTGTTTGCACAGGTACAGCCTTTCCTGTACAGTGTCATTTGTTTGCAGGGGTACAGCCTTTCCTGTACAGTATCATCTGTTTGCATGGGTACAGCCTTTCCTGTACAGTATCATCTGTTTGCACAGGTACAGCCTTTCCTGTACAGTATCATCTGTTTGCACAGGTACAGCCTTTCCTGTACAGTATCATCTGTTTGCACAGGTACAGCCTTTCCTGTACAGTGTCATTTGTTTGCACGGGTACAACCTTTCCTGTATAGTATCATCTGTTTGTATGGGTACAGCCTTTCTTGTACAGTATCATCTGTTTGCACAGGTACAACCTTCCCTCTACAGTATCATCTGTTTGCACAGGTACAGCCTTTCCTGTACAGTAACATCTGTTTGCACGGGTACAGCCTTTCCTGTACAGTATCATCTGTTTGCACGGGTACAGCCTTTCCTGTACAGTATCATCTGTTTGCACGGGTACAGTCTTTCCTGTACAGTATCATCTGTTTGCACAGGTACAGCCTTTCCTGTACAGTATCATCTGTTTGCACGGGTACAGTCTTTCCTGTACAGTATCATCTGTTTGCACAGGTACAGCCTTTCCTGTACAGTATCATCTGTTTGCATGGGTACAGCCTTTCCTGTACAGTGTCATCTGTTTGCACGGGTACAGCCTTTCCTGTACAGTGTCATCTGTTTGCACAGGTACAGCCTTTCCTGTACAGTATCATCTGTTTGTATGGGTACAGCCTTTCTTGAACAGTATCATCTTTTTGCACAGGTACAACCTTCCCTCTACAGTATCATCTGTTTGGAAATCTCTGATTTTCTTCCTAAAATCCTACATGGCTTCCTGATATGACCTAGAGTCGTCTACATTTACTGTTATTGCAAAGTATGTTCTTGTTTCTTTATTCCATTCCATACTTTGGTTTGTGTTTCTTTTTACTCCTTGAGAGTCACCTGGTAACCTTTAACTCCTTCATTAAGGAATTTGTATTGACTATGCAACTAATTTCCAAGTGAAAAGCAAAATTAAGTGTAAGAGACTATTCAATTTCCTTTTATTATCAAATTGACTAACTTCTAGGCATCTAGGCTCATGAGCAGCACTACTGGGAGCCAGTTGGTGATCGATGACTACACACATATGCTTATTGTCATTGGCTCACTATATGCATTTAGCTAGCTCCCAGTCCTTTAGAAAAACCATTAAAGTCTATTTTTTGTAGAAAACACATTTGAAAAGCTTTTCTAAAGGATTGTGACTAATCGTCTATGTGTTTGACCCCATATGCAGCGATTAAACACATAAGATCCCATTTAGCAAGGCACAGACCATCAAGGTTCCCAACAAGAGAACTTGTCTACGTGTCAATCCCCCTGAACAAAGCACGACCACAGCTTCTTAGCTTGAGGTGAGCAGTTTCAAATCAGAATATTTATCGCACATTGAAGCATTTTCTTTTTGTACTTTTATCTCTATTTAAAAATTAAAATTGTGGTATTTCAGCTTACTCACATAAAAACAGAAAGCAAATGTTTATATAAACTTAAACATTAACAGCAATGTACAAAAAACAAGAGGTCCTGTGCAAAGGACAACTATAGATACATGTATAAAGATTATATAGTGGAGCAGAAAAAAAATACAATGTAGAGATACAATATTTATATTTTGCTATAGAGCACATTAAGTTTATATAAAATGATAAATCATATATATATATATATATATATATATATATATATATATATATATATATATATATACACACACACACACACCTCTGCAATATATTTTCACTATTTATTTTGTCCCCTTTTCCTGTAATTCTTTTTTTTTTCAATGTTTTAAATTGTGAGCATTTCAGTTCCTGTTAGAAATGGAAGTATAGAACACAGCTATATTCCAAACAGCCATTGGCTGCACACTCTGGTGACCTATTTATAACTGTCCCTAATTGGACACAGCAGAGAAAGTAACCAAAGTTACAAAATGGCAGCTCCCATTGTTTTATAGACACAAACTTTACACTTATTTTGTCAATATTTAAACAGCTAATGAAACTAAATACATGTTTATTCTCAGACTTATCTTGTCTTTGAATGCATCATTCTATCTAGCATTTATTTAGTGTTTAATGTCCCTTTAGGTAGGGTGACAAATACAAATGCTGCAACAAATTCACAGCACTAAAGACGATAAAACAGAGAAATAGAATTAGCAGAAGGATTTTTTTTTATTTTGCGGCATTACTGACATTGTTCTTTTCTTTCCAAGGTTAGCTGTTTCCTGAAACAATAACTTACAATTGGATCTTGCAAGCAGGAATTGACATGTACTTACCTCTTTCTCCAGCTGTCAGTTTCCTCCTCAATGTTGTCAGTTTCAGTAACACCGTCTGAATATTTATGACTCACTGAATTTAGAACAGAAAAGATTTCTGTCTCCAAGCTGGATGGTAGCAAGAGGTTCAGAGCTTGGTACAGCAGTCCCTCAGGTAGCAGTGTCCGTTTAGTCAAATAAGATGTTAATCTGATATCCTGCATAAATCAGTGGTATTGTGTCAAGTATCCAGTGTCTAATACAATTAACTGTTTATGTGCCTGAATATGATACTTAAACCAGCTCATAAATAATCAAAATTAATTAAGACAAAAACAAATAGTTTTCTCTTTATTTGCTGAGCCGTTTCATATCCATGGACTGAAACACTTTTTATTTAAAGGGACAGGAAACCCCAACATTTGCTTTCATGATTGGGATAAAACATACAATTTTCCAATTTACTTCTATTATCAAATTTTCTTCATTCTCTGTTATCGTTTGCCGAAAGTACAGCACTGCACTACTGGCAGCTAGCTGAACACATCTAGTTAGCCAATCACAAGAGACAAATGTGTGCAGGCACCAATCAGCAGCTAACTCCCACTAGTGTAGGATATGTGCGTATTCTTTTTCAACAAGGTATATAAGGAGCCGGCCCATTTTTGGTTCAGCACCTGGGTTGCGCTTGCTAATGATTGGCTAAATGTAGCCACCCATCAGCAAGCGCTATCTAGAGTGCTGAACCAAAAATAGGCCGGCTCCTAAGCTTATATTCCTGCTTTTTCAAATAAAGACAGCAAGAGAACAAAGAAAAATAGATAATAGGAGTAAATTAGCCTGATTAACCCCTTCACTTCCGGGAATAATAGAAGTATGGTGCGCAGCTGCAAATAGCAGACTTCTAATTACTAAAAAGCAATGGCAAAGCCAAGCATATTTGCTATTTATGAACAAACGGGATCCCAGAGAAACTTTTACAATCATGTGTTGTGACTGCACAAGCAGTATATAGATCATTTCAGTGAGAAACCCAAAGTTTGTGAAAAGATAACAATTTTTTTTTATATGATATAGTTTTGATTGGTAAATGGAAAAAAAATAAGGTTCTATTTCTGTTTAAATTGAGTAATAGCGAAAATGCTAAAAATTCTCTGGTCTTTTGGGCAAGTTTTACTCTGAAATTCCCGGTCCTTAAGGGGTTAACTGGCCATTAAATATCGTAGAATCAACAAATGTATAATAAGACAAAGGAAAAACACTGATTTTGAATTTCAAACTAGAAGTAGATTTTTTCAGACAAATTTAAAATGTAGTTCTATTTTTTTTCCCACTACATCATGTGACAGCTATCAGCCAATTACAAAATGCATATGCATATAAACTGTGAATATTTGCACATTCTCAGTAGGAGCTGGTGCCTCAAATAGAATGCATATACAAATATTTTGCACATTTTGATGATGAAAATGAATTGGAAAGTTGTTTATAATTGTGTACTCTATCTGAATCATGAAAGATTAATTCTGACTTTAGGAAGCAGCGGGTGGACACGTTAGAGGCAGTCTAGGCGACCACCTAAGGGCGCCCCTGCAGGTGGGCACAAACTTGGTGCATAATTATTTTTTTTAATGTGTACTTTTTTTTCCCCCTGCCTAATTTGGGCTTCATAGTAGGCGCCATATGTGGTGCCATTATGGCTAGAATGAGAGGGGAGTATACTCTACATGCATACCTATAAATTGAAGTGAACAGATGTCCATAATCATTATCCAGCACAGCATGTCCTATTTCAGTGTATAGATACTTGCCATACTTATACAGTGCAGTGTGATCATTTTCAATGTATAAATGTTCGGCATCATTATGCAGCGCAGAGTGCTTACTATCATCATTATAAAGGCCAGTGTATGAACCCTCAACATCTTTACATGGTGCAACATAAAAAATGATCAGTGTATAGATACTCTGCATTAACTATACAGTGCAGCATGTTTATTAGTGTATAGTTGCCTTGCATTATCATATAGTGCAGAGTGTTGTGTTTACTAGTGTATAAATGTTATTATCAACGACTATATAATGACATTTATTCAAAATAAGTGTGAGTTGTATTGGTCTCCTGACCAACATTTGTCAGTAATCCACTGCAGATTAGTGTGATCTATTGCAGTGCTTGAAAAATGTATACTTATGGGAAAATCAAGAAGCATTTGCAGATTCTGAGAACTTGTAGTTCAGGGTTGCACAAGTGAGTTTGCAACCACAGATTTAAAAAAGCAGTCTCTGCTTCTTATCCTAAGTGGCAGAGATAAATCTAATCAAACTCATTTGTTTGAAGTGACTGACGATCCCTGGTATCATGCAATTGTTTCCCGAGAGCAAGGGGCAGGATAGAACAACAGAGCACTTCTGAATTCTTACATTTTGGCAGTGGCAATTGTATCTGCTTGATAAGTTGTCTGCCTGAAGCTTGATAACATTTCCTGTTATACATGCTAGTTTCAGTCTAGGTAAAGAAGTCATCCTGCCCCCAGGTTTGTGTGTTTTATATATTGTCATCACTGTTTGATTCATTATGCAGAGCCACCACTGATTTGATGTTGTGCAGAGCCACCGCTTTGGTACATAATGTAATGCAGAAATTAACCATTATAGCTATTATAGTTATAATAAATCAGTGAAACAGTCCAGAATTTGATGTGATAACATTAATCTATTATCTCTATCATGATAAAATATTTATCTATAGCTGCTTAACACATCAGTTGAACATTTTATTAAGAAGCAGTAATGGCAGGGTTAGGGTATATAATTTATTTGGGGCAGGGGGTGGCGGCAAAATTTGTCTTCACTTATATAACCATAAATCCTAGCACTGGCCCTGAGTAAACATATTACAAGGCGTCATGACTGTGGTGCCAATTAATATCTTAGCATTCAGTACAATTATTTTTCTTAGTTATCTAGCTAACTTGTGCGTAACACTAATTTATCCTGTTAACATTAAATTTACCTGTTTATATAGTCTAATAAATTCATCCATATGAGCTTTCTCTACTTGATTTTCCACCATAGCAAACTCCAACTCTTCTTTCTGCAATCTAGAAAATACGATCAATTATATCATTAATTGTTTAAATGTAATTGTCCAATATATATATATATATATATATACACACCCACACTGTATTTATATGTATATAATCTACAGTATACACTTTGGTTAATGAAAGCAAATTAAATCCTATGAAGGTGTGAAAGATTGCCTTTGGGCCTGAGAATCCTCCCCTGTCACAGAGTCTCATCCACTTAAGGTGCAATAGTCCTATTTCTGCTAAGGAGGGCTAAATAAACCTAGAGCAAGCCCCACAGAAATGTAAGCACCATGTGTTACATACATTGCGGAGTGATAAATCAGCAGGACCGCTGACAGTCTTACATTTAGAGTATTGTAGGAAATGTTACTGCAAATTACTAGAGGATCTCACTATCCCTCTAACCAGACTGCGATCCAGCTCCTCCCACAAGCAGCAGCAGTGTTTACTGAAGTGTTTCTGTTCTCTGTCCAGAGGTTTCTCCTGCAGAAATAGTGCAGGAACTCTGTTCCCATGCAATCCTCCGCGACTTGACCCCTGCTTTATATGTTCTATAACTACAATCACTATTCTTGAATAAAAAAAAAACTCTACCGTGTTTGTCAAGTGCTGTTTCATTTAGTACTTTATTTTTAAGTTTCAGCTTAAAGATAGAAAAAACATAATTTATGCTTACCTAATAAATTTATTTCTCTTGTAGTGTATCCAGTCCACGGATCATCCATTACTTGTGGGATATTCTCCTTCCCAACAGGAAGTTGCAAGAGGATCACCCACAGCAGAGCTGCTATATAGCTCCTCCCCTCACTGCCATATCCAGTCATTCGACCGAAACAAGCCGAGAAAGGAGAAACCATAGGGTGCAGTGGTGACTGTAGTTTAATTAAAATTTAGACCTGCCTTAAAAGGACAGGGCGGGCCGTGGACTGGATACACTACAAGAGAAATACATTTATCAGGTAAGCATAAATTATGTTTTCTCTTGTTAAGTGTATCCAGTCCACGGATCATCCATTACTTGTGGGATACCAATACCAAAGCAAAAGTACACGGATGATGGGAGGGACAAGGCAGGAACTTAAACGGAAGGAACCACTGCCTGTAGAACCTTTCTCCCAAAAACAGCCTCCGAAGAAGCAAAAGTATCAAATTTGTAAAATTTGGAAAAGGTATGAAGCGAAGACCAAGTCGCAGCCTTGCAAATCTGTTCAACAGAAGCCTCATTTTTAAAGGCCCAGGTGGAAGCCACAGCTCTAGTGGAATGAGCTGTAATCCTTTCAGGGGGCTGCTGTCCAGCAGTCTCATAGGCTAAACGGATTATACTCCGAAGCCAAAAAGAAAGAGAGGTTGCCGAGGCCTTTTGACCTCTCCTCTGTCCAGAGTAAACAACAAACAGGTTAGATGTTTGACGAAAATCTTTAGTAGCTTGTAAGTAAAACTTCAAGGCACGGACTACGTCTAGATTATGCAAAAGACGTTCCTTCTTTGAAGAAGGATTAGGACATAATGATGGAACAACAATCTCTTGATTAATATTCTTGTTAGAAACCACCTTGGGTAAAAACCCAGGTTTTGTACGCAGAACTACTTTATCTGAATGAAAGATCAGATAAGGAGAATCACAATGTAAGGCAGATAACTCAGAGACTCTTCGAGCCGAGGAAATAGCCATCAGAAAAAGAACTTTCCATGATAGAAGTTTGATATCAATAGAATGAAGGGGTTCAAACAGAACCCCTTGAAGAACTTTAAGAACCAAGTTTAAGCTCCATGGGGGAGCAACAGGTTTAAACACAGGCTTAATTCTAACTAAAGCCTGACAAAATGCCTGAACGTCTGGAACTTCTGCCAGACGCTTGTGTAAAAGAATAGACAGAGCAGAAATCTGTCCCTTTAAAGAACTAGCTGATAATCCTTTGTCCAAACCCTCTTGGAGGAAGGACAATATCCTAGGAATCCTAACCCTACTCCATGAGTAATTCTTGGATTCACACCAATGAAGATATTTACGCCATATCTTGTGATAGATTTTCCTGGTGACAGGCTTTCGTGCCTGTATTAAGGTATCAATGACTGACTCGGAGAAGCCACGCTTTGATAGAATCAAGCGTTCAATCTCCATGCAGTCAGTCTCAGAGAAATTAGATTCGGATGATTGAAAGGACCTTGTATGAGAAGGTCTTGTCTCAGAGGCAGAGTCCATGGTGGAAAGGATGACATGTCCACTAGGTCTGCATACCAGGTCCTGAGTGGCCACGCAGGCGCTATCAGAATCACTGATGCCCTCTCCTGTCTGATTTTGGCAATCAGTCGAGGGAGCAGAGGGAACGGTGGAAACACATAAGCCAGGTTGAAGAACCAAGGAGCTGCTAGAGCATCTATCAGCGTCGCTTCTGGGTCCCTGGAGCTGGATCCGTAACAAGGAAGCTTGGTGTTCTGGCGAGACGCCATGAGATCCAGTTCTGGTTTGCCCCAACGATGAACCAATTGAGCAAACACCTCCGGATAGAGTTCCCACTCCCCCGGATGAAAAGTCTGACGACTTAGAAAATCCGCCTCCCAGTTCTCTACACCTGGCATATGGATTGCTGATAGGTGGCAAGAGTGAGACTCTGCCCAGCGAATTATCTTGGAGACTTCTAACATCGCTAGGGAACTCCTGGTTCCCCCTTGATGGTTGATGTAAGCCACAGTCGTGATGTTGTCCGACTGAAATCTGATGAACCTCAGGGTTGCTAACTGAGGCCAAGCTAGGAGAGCACTGAATATTGCTCTTAACTCCAGAATATTTATTGGGAGGAGTTTCTCCTCCTGAGTCCACGATCCCTGAGCCTTCAGGGAATTCCAGACTGCACCCCAACCTAGAAGGCTGGCATCTGTTTTTACAATCGTCCAATCTGGTCTGCGAAAGGTCATCCCCTTGGACAGGTGGACTCGAGATAACCACCAGAGAAGAGAATCTCTGGTTTCCTGATCCAGATTTAGTAGAGGGGACAAATCTGTGTAATCCCCATTCCACTGACTGAGCATGCATAATTGCAGCGGTCTGAGATGCAGGTGCGCAAATGGCACTATGTCCATTGCCGCTAACATTAAGCCGATTACCTCCATGCACTGAGCCACCGCAGGGCGCGGAGTGGAGTGAAGAACACGGCAAGCATTTAGAAGTTTTGATAACCTGGACTCCGTCAGGTAAATTTTCATTTCTACAGAATCTATAAGAGTCCCTAGGAAGGAAACCCTTGTGAGAGGAGATAGAGAACTCTTTTCTTCGTTCACTTTCCACCCATGCGACCTCAGAAATGCCAGAACTATCTCTGTATGAGACTTGGCAATTTGAAAGCTTGACGCCTGTATCAAGATGTCGTCTAGATAAGGAGCCACCGCTATGCCTCGCGGTCTTAGAACCGCCAGAAGAGAGCCCAGAACCTTTGTAAAAATTCTTGGGGCTGTAGCCAACCCGAAGGGAAGAGCTACAAATTGGTAATGCCTGTCTAGAAAGGCAAATCTCAGGAACCGATGATGATTCTTGTGAATCGGAATGTGAAGGTAGGCATCCTTTAAGTCCACTGTGGTCATGTACTGACCCTCTTGGATCATGGGTAAGATGGTCCGAATAGTTTCCATCTTGAATGATGGAACTCTGAGGAATTTGTTTAAGATCTTTAGATCCAAAATTGGTCTGAAGGTTCCATCTTTTTTGGGAACCACAAACAGATTTGAATAAAAACCCTGTCCTTGTTCCGTCCGCGGAACTGGATGGATCACTCCCATTACTAGGAAGTCTTGCACGCAGCGTAGGAATGCCTCTTTCTTTATCTGGTTTGCAGATAATCTTGAAAGGTGAAATCTCCCCTGTGGAGGAGAAGCTTTGAAGTCCAGAAGATATCCCTGAGATATGATCTCCAAAGCCCAGGGATCCTGAACATCTCTTGCCTACGCCTGGGCGAAGAGAGAAAGTCTGCCCCCTACTAGATCCGTTGCCCAATAGGGGGCCGTTCCTTCATGCTGTCTTGGAGGCAGCAGCAGGCTTTCTGGCCTGCTTGCCCTTGTTCCAGGACTGGTTAGATTTCCAGGCCTGCTTGGATTGAGCAAAAGTTCCCTCTTGTTTTGAAGCAGAGGAAGTTGATGCTGAACCTGCCTTGAAATTTCGAAAGGCACGAAAAGTAGACTGTTTGGCCCATGATTTGGACCTGTCCTGAGGAAGGGTATGACCCTTACCTCCAGTAATGTCAGCAATAATTTCTTTCAAACCAGGCCCGAATAAGGTCTGCCCCTTGAAAGGAATGTTGAGTAATTTAGACTTTGAAGTCACGTCAGCTGACCAGGATTTAAGCCATAGCGCCCTGCGCGCCTGGATGGCGAATCCGGAATTCTTAGCCGTTAGTTTAGTCAAATAAACAATGGCATCAGCAACAAATGAGTTAGCTAGCTTAAGTGTTCTAAGCTTGTCAATGATTTCAGTCAATGGAGCTGTATGGATGGCCTCTTCCAGGGCCTCAAACCAGAATGCCGCCGCAGCAGTGACAGGCGCAATGCATGCAAGGGGCTGTAAAATAAAACCTTGTTGAATAAACATTTTCTTAAGGTAACCCTCTAATTTTTTTATCCATTGGATCTGAAAAAGCACAACTGTCCTCAACCGGGATAGTGGTACGCTTTGCTAAAATAGAAACTGCTCCCTCCACCTTAGGGACCGTCTGCCATAAGTCCCGTGTAGTGGCGTCTATGGGAAACATTTTTCTAAATATAGGAGGGGGGGGGGGGAAACGGCACACCGGGTCTATCCCACTCCTTACTAATAATTTCTGTAAACCTTTTAGGTATTGGAAAAACATCAGTACACACTGGCACTGCATAGTATTTATCCAGTCTACACAATTTCTCTGGAACTGCAATTGTGTCACAGTCATTCAGAGCAGCTAACACCTCCCCAAGCAATACACGGAGGTTCTCAAGCTTAAATTTAAAATTAGAAATCTCAGAATCAGGTTTCCCCGAGTCAGAGATGTCACCCACAGACTGAAGCTCTCCGTCCTCAGGTTCTGCATATTGTGACGCAGTATCAGACATGGCTCTTACAGCATCTAATAATAATTAACCATGATCGCAGCCATGTCCTGCAAAGTAATCGCTATGGGCGTCCCTGATGTACTTGGCGCCATATTAGCGTGCGTCCCTTGAGCGGGAGGCAAAGGGTCCAACACGTGGGGAGAGTTAGTCGGCATAACTTCCCCCTCGACAGAACCCTCTGGTGACAATTCTTTTATAGATAAAGACTGATCTTTACTGTTTAAGGTGAAATCAATACATTTAGTACACATTCTCCTATGGGGCTCCACCATGGCTTTTAAACATAATGAACAAGTAGTTTCCTCTGTGTCAGACATGTTTGTACAGACTAGCAATGAGACTAGCAAGCTTGGAAAACACTTTAAAACAAGTTAACAAGCAATATAAAAAACGTTACTGTGCCTTTAAGAAAAACAAATTTTGTCAAAATTTGAAATAACCATGCTCTGGACTTCCGTTTGAGGGAGGAGCAAGCAAGGTGCTGCACGTTGGGCTGCTCCTGCTTGCAGTTTGAACCAACCACTCCCGCCTTCAACTGATCCTTGGCCGTGGATCTCCCACTGGCCCGGGCGTAGGATCTTGGATCCACGAATTGGAAGTCTGCTAATCGCCATTACTATGCTTCGTGGCGGAAGCAACCTACTACAGTCTTGCTATTTTGTGCCTCGATTGAAGTAATCAGACTGTAGCGGTGTTTGTTTTAAATGTTGCAAATTGTTGCAAATAAACACCTGACTACCTGTTCAGAGACTTGATACTTAAAAGAAGACTCTTAGGCTTGGCAGTGGCTTGTTCTGCCGATAAAGAAAGCCTCCCTGCGGCAAACCCTCTATCCTGACTCGAATGCTGAAAACTTGGATGGAGATGAGAGACTGGATAGTTCCCTGGTGAACTTACGGAGGTGAAGTCCTTGTTCTGCGGGGGCACAAGAAATAGGAGGAATATCGTGCTGGCCTGCCTGATGGGAAATAGGCCTTCAAGTGAAAGTGCTCGCTACCTGTATCTCTAACAAGAATTTGGCCCCAACGCTGAGAGGAGGAAGCAGGTGAAAGATATACTCACCTGTTGTAGTGTCCTGTGTCTATCCGGGTGTCGGAGGTTGCGAAGATGCCTGGTGGCTCCCTGGTGAGCGCATAGATTGAGGCGTCAGGTCCAGAACCGGTGGCGTTCCAGCGGATGAATACAGACGTTCTGTGGCGCTACGACGGTAGCGTGAAGCATAGTTCCGGCAGAGAGGTGCACTCCTACAGAGAGCTGACAGTGGAGCTGGAGCACTGAACGGAAAACGGCAGGGGCACGCTAAGCTTGGTACCACGAGTGGATCTTTAGAAGGATTCGCATAAAGATACAGTGCGGGCTCAGGAAGGCCTGGCGAAAGGAGTACCGGAGTGACCCCCTCTCCATAACTAAGGTACTTTTTCTGCTGTTTTTTCAGTATCCCTCCCGGAATTCAAATTCGGCTTGTGAAAATACGCCAAGTGGAAAGGGAGAAGTTTGGCCCTCTCTAGGCCATGGAGTAAGGGACACATATATTGGGTAAATTCCTTATGCATTGGCTGTATATGTCAAGTTATAATTGAATGGGTTTGACTGGTTTTATATTGATAAAGAACTTATCCTATAGAATTTGGACATATCCCCTGAAGGTGACTCTTTGCAACTGCAAATATATCCAAATAATCTCTTGGACATCTGGTCATTGAAACACTTACCTGGCAATTAATTCAGTAAATTGGTTATGCCGTGGTTCCCTCTGGACTCTTTAAAACTATTGGTCATATACTTATATGCTAAGATAAGGGGGGAAGGTTTTTTGCTTATAGATTCAATTTACTGTATGTATCATAGTTTAGGCAGGATTATATTGTGCTTAAGGATAAGAATATTGGATTATACTGTAAACTGTGGTTTAACGAGATACTGCATCGCCTGAGGGTGCATCTGTAGGCTGACAAATAGGGCTGTCAGTCTTCTGGATTGTGAGCCCTGGTCAAATTAGGCTGGTTAAATTGCTTGGTCCTTAAATACTAGAAGGAAGCCCCTAGTATGGGCACTAGAAATATTACTTAGGCTGTAAGATTCTTTTCATTACTGTATAAAAACTTAGCAGATATAAGTAAGACGTTAGGATTTGACGGCTTAAATATGTTTTGAGAGAGTAACCACTTTAAAATTCATATACTGCTAAATATACACAACAGTTAGTGGTTTATTAAGTGGGAGTAAGAATAACTTAAAATCTCTAAAAAAGGTCCTAAGTATTTCAGAGTCTGATAATTTTTTATTTAGGCCACTCTTTGGTTTGTTTCTCATCACTTCTCACTTTTCACGTCTATTGTATTGCACTCCTGTTTTATTCTTCTTTCTTTTCTTTTTTTTTCTCTATTTTATTTTTTATTCTTTCTCCCTCTTTCACCTCACATTCCCTTCTTGCACTTCTCACCGATCCTCTCTGCACGCAGATATTGATTAGCCTCTCTTGGCTCAGTAGCATAGACACGTGTTGCCTATTCTCCCCCTTGTGAATATATTCTCACATTCCCTGGACTTCTCTAAGCACTAGTATAAAATACACAAACAATACACGAATTCAATAGTCCCTTAAATTGTGTAGCACAGTCACTTTGAGTGGCCTAATAAAAATAAAAGTAGTGGACTTGATTAGATTTTTTATATAGGGATAAATTTACATATACAACTCGGAATCCTTCTCCTATTATGCCTGCTAAACAGAAGGAAAAAAAAATTGTTAAACGTGTCGATCAGACATTGGATCTATCACAAATTCAGAGTGAGACACACATTGACATGCAGGAACTAGTTTTTCAAATCACTAAATCTATTACACCGCAATTGGATAGTATGAAATCAGATATTAAAAATGATATTTGCAGTCTTACGGCAGAAATAAGGCATTTCTCCACAAGACTGACAGAGGTAGAAACAAGGATCTCAGATATAGAGGATAAACTAAACACAGCTGAACCTATTACTATTGATTATATGGCGCGTCTTGATAAGTTGCAAGCTAGAGTTGAGGATCTGGAAGACCGATCTAGGCGTAACAATCTTAGAATTATCGGTCTTCCAGAAGATGATACTTACCAAGATTTAATGTATTTTGCTACGGTTACATTAGCTCAGAGCCTTGGAATTAATTCAGCTACGCCAGTACTGATAGAAAGGATACACAGAATAGGAGCAGCACGTCCAGTAAGAAAAGATCATAACACTAGTAGACCTATTGTACTGAAGTTTTTAAATTTTCAAGATAAAGTAACTTTCTTGCGACAATATAGGAAAATGTATCCACTTGTGATAGATCAACATAAGATCCTAATCTTTCAGGATTTCTCTAGTGAGACCGTAGCAAGGCGCAAAGAGATGTCTCCATTTTGCTCTAAACTCTTAAATGCAAATTATAACGTCAGGATGTTATACCCGGCTAAGCTGGTGTTATCCATAGATGGAATTCAGAAGGTACTGAATAATTATAAAGAAGCGCAGGCCTTTTGTAAGGAGCAGGGCATATAATAAATATAATAAATTAAAATTTGCTATGGACAGGTAGTCAGGTTATGATATGACTATGTTGACTGTATGTAGAGTAGTGAATGTATGGTTGTATGCCTGTGTTGTCTGTTGGTGTGGTGAGGTTGATTTGTTTCTCCCCCCCCTTTTTTTTTTTTTTTTCTCCTCCATTCCCTCTTCCATTTTTTTTTTTTCCCCCTCTTCTCTCAGAATGGAGTCATATAGTTTAATTTTACACTTAAAGGAATGGAGGTAGACATGAGCCCCTTAAAATTCCTCTCATGGAATGTAGGTGGGATAACATAACCAATTAAGAGAAAAGCCATCATTAGACAGCTAGGAGTGTATAAACCCGACCTAGTAATGTTGCAGGAACTTCACCTTAAAGAGATTGAGATTATGAAATTAAAAACAAAATGGGTGGGGGAAATTGTCGCATTAGCGGGGGAGGGTAGGAAGAAAGGATTGGCAATTTTGATCAATAAAAAGTTAAGGTATGAAATAATTAGCACAGAACAGGACCCTGGAGGCAGGTTTCAAATTATGCAGATAAAAATTAACACAGTTTGTTTCATAATTTGTAATGTATACGGGCCTAACGTGTTGGACACATATTTCTGGAATGGCTTAATAAATAAGTTACTGGGATATATAGGGCAGAATTTAATAATAGCGGGAGACTTCAACTTAACACCCCTACCTAACTTAGATAGAATTGGCAAGAAGGAATGCTATAAGGGGGATAAGAAAACACGTATATTCCAGAAATTGTGTGCTCAACTTGGGGTTCGGGATATTTGGAGAATCCATCATCCAGACAGTAAGGTATATACCTGCGCATCATCAAGTTTTCAAAGCTTTTCTAGGATTGATATGTTCCTAATTGCAGAGAATTTGCTGGGCTCAGATTGTAAAGCTGACATTAAAGATATTGTATTGTCAGATCATGCCATTATCTCTCTGGAATTTGGGTGTAGTGCATTTAAAAATATCTTGCAACAAATAGCGGCTTTCAGAATTATTTTAGGAATAAATGGATTGATTATCACAGTTTTAATGAGAATTATCTGGAGAAGACGGAAACTTACTGGGAGGCAGCAAAGGCCGTTCTTAGAGGGCACATTAAAGTTTATTTAGGTATATTAAAGAAAAAAAACAAACAGACAGAATTACAACTCTCAAATACAGTTAGGAACTGTTATAATACATATATATCCCTTAGAACCAACGATAACTGGAAGAGATATGCTGAGGCTAAATCCCAGTGGAACATTTTCTTAAAACAGAAAGCTATGCAAGAAGGCCTAAAACAGAAAGCGCTATATAGAGGATTCACTGGTCGGGCTGCAAAATATCTGGCTAGAATAGCTAAACCTAAAGACAGCAACCGGATTCTCGCAATTAGACAGAACAATAGCAGGTATACACAGACAGAAGAAATAAAGAAAGTATTTTTTAAATACTTTCAAGGAATTTACAGGTCAGATCCTCCTAATCAGGCAGATAGAGAAGTATTTTGGTCTAGGGTAAGGCTCCCAAGAATTACGTTAGAGGAAGAACGAGATTTGAATTTGCCAATTACATTACAAGAAATAAACACAGCAATTAAACAAGCTAAGCTTAACAAAGCTGCCGGGCCTGATTGCCTCCCGATAGAGTTTTATAGAATGTTACAGGAGGAGGTGACCCCAATCCTATATAAGTTATTTAATGGCTACTATGGCTCACATGCGAGTTGTTCTCTGTATTTTACAGCATCTAATATATCACTTATTTTAAAGAAGAACAAGGATTCAGAGAGAGTTGAATTATATAGGCCTATATCATTACTAAATGTAGACTATAAGTTGTTGACATCAATTATTGCCATGCGATTACAACCTGTTCTTAGAAATATTATACACGAGAATCAAGTCGGCTTTATGCAGGGGAGAAACCCAGTAAAAAGTATTCGTAAAACTATGTTGATATTGGATTATTTCTGGAACAATCTATCAGAGAAAACCGCGGATAGATTGAGCGCTGCAGTGGTGCGGAGAAAGCTTTTGATTATATAGATTGGGGTCACCTCTTCATGGCGATTGATAAGTTTGGTTTTAGTGGTAATTTTGCTAATTTCATTAAATTGATATATAGTAATCCGGTCTCCTCCATTATTGTAAATAATGTAACTACAGATTTTTTTTCTCTCCATAGAGGTACAAGGCAGGGGTGTCCTTTATCTCCCCTTCTTTTTAACATATCACTTGAACCATTGGCTATCCTGTTGCGCGATCAATTAGAAGGTATTACTATTAGGGGACATAAGTTTGTTCTTTCACTATACGCAGACGATTTATTGCTTTTCTTAAATGACGTGGAGTTCAATCTACCAATATTGCTTAAACATCTACACTTATTTGGCTCAATATCAGGCTATAAAATCAATTCAAGCAAATCTGAATTATTATGGATAAGGAGACCACTAAAAGGGAATGTGAGGCACCCTTTCAAAGAAACCATGCATATAAACTATTTAGGTATAGTTCTTAGTGATAACCCGTCAGAATGGTATACTTTAAATTTCTCTTCTTGTTTGCAGGAAATACAGAAGCAATTAGATAATTGGATGAGTCTTCCAATTTCACTTATACCACGTATAATGTTAATTAAGACAATATTGTTTCCAAAGTTATTGTACTTGTTACAGAATATTCCAATTCTACTTAAAAATAGAGATATTGACAGATTTAATCAGATGTGCTCTAAGTTTATTTGGAAGGGGAGGAAACCTCGGATGGCGTTAAATAGACTAATGAATGACAATATCTCTGCTGGTCTATCATTCCCTAACATTAAATACTATAACTGGGTCACAATATAAAAATACGCTATTGACTGGATTACTGAAAAGGAATATGTTACTTTGTATCAGTATGAATCCAGTATTGTTGCTCCATTTGACTTGAAAGCCATACTACATTGCCCAATTAGAAACCTCCCCTGTAACATTGATAATTTGATAACGTTTAAAAATGTTATTAGGGTGTGGCAAAAATTTTGTCTGGAAATTAAGGTTGTTCCATTTGCCACTGAATTTTTAACAATTCAAGGTAACCCGGGATTTCAACCGGGGTATCAGTCTCAAGTTTTTCAGGGATGGCGAGAAAGAGGCTTAAGATATGTCAGCCAGTTAATGGTGGAACCTGGTATAATTGATACATTTGACACGCTTAGATCTAAGTATGGAATACAGAATAAGGAGTTTTTTGCTTATCTTCAAATACAACATTATTTAACTTCTATTCAAACAGAATTTAAGTCTCAGTGGAATACGGGGCCTCTAGCAATCGGGATTAAAATTTATCAAGCAGGAAGTTTCTCAATAACTAACCTGTACAAAATTCTGAATGCCAACATCAAAACTAGACAAATCAAGTATATACATTCGACATGGCTAAGATACTTTCCAGAAATTCTCATTATAGATGTGCAGAATTGTCTAACAATAATCAATGACTCTTGGGTCCCGACAACATGGCGTGAATCCCAATTGAAGTTGTTATATAATGTATGTATTACTCCAAACAAAATGGCCATGTGGTACAAAAAAGCTCATCAGTGCACGAAATGTAGTATAGAAAACGCCGACATTATGCACTGTTTATGGTCTTGCCCTAAAATTATGCAATTTTGGAGCAAGATATTCTATTGGATCAAGCGGGTAGTCAATTCGAGAATAAATATAGGCCCGCAAGAGGTAGTGTTTCTCACCACGCGGACCACGGGTGGTAGAGAGTACAAACTTATCAATACATTATTGTTGTTAGCCCGTAACATTATATTGAAAAATTGGAAGGCTGCACAGATAGTAGAATTTTCAGGTTTTAAGAAAGCAGTCATCATGCAAATCACATTGGAACAGTACAATGTAACAACTTCTAATGACAAACAGGTGCAAGTTTTCTTCAATAAATGGGAGGGCATTATTAAGTCATTTCCGAATAGCACTCAAATTCAAATAGTCCGTCCACTGTGTAACACTACTTTTGTCCTGCAAAATATACTTACAGGGCATTTTCCCAAAGAATGGTCAAATTAGCTAACAAAGTATATTGAGTATATTAGTATATTTTTTTTTTATTTTTATTTTTTTTCTTCTTCTCCATTATACCCCATTCTCTCCCGGTGTGGCTTGTGGTACCTACCGACTCGCTCGATAGGTACGAATGAATGTGTGTGTATGAATGAATATTCACGGATCTAGGAATATAAACTAAGAGTTTGGTTAGACCTAATAGATGAGGAACACAACATAATACAGATATCACTCAATCTATATTGAGTGTAAAGTTCTCACTAAAGTTCGTAGTTTGTTATTTTTCTCTTTAATATAAAGATGATCCATTGTTTATAAAAATCTATCCAAGGCTCATGTATTTGAAATTATTCAAAGAAAGAAGTCTAAAAAATCTTATTTAAATAGTGGTGTACCTTATTATTTTGTTTCTCTTCTCCTACTGTCGGAGATACATTTATGGCCCTGCGTGGTCCCGATTAAGAAATGTATATTATTTGTGATCATGTATTGTTTTCTGCTTGTTTCCTTTTTCTTATGTACACTACTCGATATAAATAAATATTTAAAAAAAAAAAAAATTTGAAATAACAGTGAAAAAAGGCAGTTACACTAACGAAATTTTTACAGTGTATGTAACAAGTTAGCAGAGCATTGCACCCACTTGCAAATGGATAATTAACCCCTTAATACCAAAAACGGAATAATAATTGAAAAAAACGTTTTTAGAACTAGTCACAACAACTGCCACAGGTCTACTGTGGTTGTTACCCTCCTCAAACACGACTTTTGAAGCCTTTTGAGCCCTTCAGAGATGTCCTGTATCATGCAGAGGGAAGCTGAGTGTCTCTGTCTGTAATTTTAGCTGTGCAGAAAAGCGCTAAAATAGGCCCTTCCCACTCATATTACAACAGTGGAAAGCCTCAGGAAACTGTTTCTAGGCAAAAATGAAGCCAGCCATGTGGAAAAAAACTAGGCCCCAATAAGTTTTATCACCAAGCATATATAAAAACGATTAAACATGCCAGCAAACATTTTATATTGCACTTTTATAAGAGTATGTATCTCTGGTAATAAGCCTGATACCAGTCGCTATTAAATCACTGTATATAGGCTTAACTTACATTAATCCGGTATCAGCAGCATTTTTCTAGCAAATTCCATCCCTAGAAATATGTTAACTGCACATACCTTATTGCAGGATAACCTGCACGCCATTCCCCCTCTGAAGTTACCTCACTCCTCAGAATATGTGAGAACGGCAGTGGATCTTAGTTACTTCTGCTAAGATCATAGAAACCGCAGGCAGATTCTTCTTCTAATGCTGCCTGAGATAAAATAGTACACTCCGGTACCATTTAAAAATAACAAACTTTTGATTGAAGTTAAAAAACTAACTATAATACACCACTCTCCTCTTACTACCTCCATCTTTGTTGAGAGTTGCAAGAGAATGACTGGATATGACAGTGAGGGGAGGAGCTATATAGCAGCTCTGCTGTGGGTGATCCTCTTGCAACTTCCTGTTGGGAAGGAAAATATCCCACAAGTAATGGATGATCCGTGGACTGGATACACTTAACAAGAGAAACAGCTAAGAGAGACACAAAACAGCTATTTAACTTTTTTTCATAAACATATTCATAATTTTATAAAACTGGAGATATTGGAACATATTATCAAGTGTCCATTGCAAAGCAATGAACCAAATTACCAAAATGGTGGGTCAGTTTGTCTTGTTATTAAAGTTACATTATTTGGCTGTTCAGCAATGCTTGGCTCAGTGTGTTTTCTGCATTAAGCTAGACCCCTTGTTGGTAATAATCAGCTTGTAAATAACTCTAACACTCAATGTAATCACTAGATAAAAGGTTATTTGTTAAATAAATGTGTTTTTAATGACACAAGCTATAATCTAAAGCCATATAATAGACCCCTGTGATGATATTTGTTTTATTAATTGCCTGCAACTTCCTCATACACCCAAACTGACATAATATCCCAAGCATCACAGTTATTTAAGATATCTGTATACCATTAGTAAAACTAGATTTTTACTCTTGAATATAAGTCAACTATGATCCAGCTTCCTAAACTACAGAATCCTCTATTTTTCTCTGCAAAATATCTTTTTTATAGGATTACATATCAATATGTTTATAGTTTTTTCTTATGAAGAATAAAAATACAACGTGGCTGTTTACCTCTCTCCGTACAGTCTTAGAATGTTTTGTCTCCTATTGAGTGCTGATCGTAGGGTAGCCGACAGTGGCATATCCAGATCTTCTTCACAAGTAGAGTTCATTTCACAAATGATACTAGATAGATAGTTTTCATTTAGTTTATCATTTTCCACTTCCTTCTGTTGCCAAGACTCCATATTTTGATCAATTTCCCTAATTTCCTAAAAGGAAATAAATGTAAACTGAAATTTTAGATTAAAACATGGTGCTAGATTACAGCAGGGATATACAAAAGATATTGAAAGGCTGTAGCTAAGTCAGCAAACAGAAAAAGGGTAACCAGTGTATCCAGCAAAACATGATAAAAGCAAACAAAATATCAGATTTGTGAATGATAGCAGAATTTGATAAAGGATATTCTGATGACAAATCATATATAGTGCAAGAGGTAGGTAATGTCCTCATATCTTGATTCAAATTTATATGATACATTGTTTAAAACTTTTGTCAGTAGCCATATAAGCACCAGATTACGAGTGGAGCAGTATTTATCGCTCTTGCGTTAACTCCGCTAGAAGTTTTTTTGTGCGCATTGGGTAGCACTCGTACTACAAGTTGAAAAGAAAAAGTTTTCTACCAAGCGCTAACCCGATGCACGCAAAAAGCCAAAGTTAGAATATCGCGACCATGTTAACATATTCCCTCTAACAGTCAACAAAGCTAAAAAAGTGGGGGAAAACGTACTAACACCCTATTCGCATGCAAACCCAATCACATTCTCAAGTGCGCTAAATCGACATGAAAATATTAATGTTTCACATTCCAATGTTCTTCACATAGCAGAATATTTTCTATTTATTCATAAATACATATTTCTTCATATATTTGCTGTATTTTGGTAACCTATATACTTATACACACACAGATATATATATATATATCACAAAATATTTATATTGATGAGCTCACTATTTGCTTTTACACATTTACTATTTATATTAAAAATGTACAGTAAGATCAGGAGCCATGTTCTGCGTAGTTACATAATAATAGATTTGGGAATGAGACTGCATGCATGGCATATGAATACAGAAAAGCAACAATAGATAAATATAAAAAATATAAATTTAACAGCAGAAATGTGTAATGTGAATTGCTTTTTGTTCAATGCACTGAGACTCTTGGCCAGTTTCATTTCTAGTTTTGCTCATGCAGAACAAATGATGATATATTTTTTTCCCTTTTATCTCCTGCTCTCAAATTACAGATTCAGTCTCATCTATATAGTTCACGACCTTGCGGTAACAGCTGACTTCATACTGCGAATAAACATTAGGTTAACCAGTGGTAGTGCTAAAAATATGCTATTAAAAGAAAACGAACATTTTTTTTATGCCAGAAAGCGTGACAAGATTTTTTTTAGCTTTATATATATATATATTCCACATAGTAAGTAAACTGCATTTTGTATATAAAAAAAATTCAACACAAGTCACTAGGTATGAATATTTGTTACAGAACATGTTTCCTTATCAAAATTTGTAAGACTACTGACCACTGGTAGAAGGACTTACTTAGGCCATATTACTTGTGGCACGCTATAATTATTTTTTTTGCTCACGTGATAATTGCGCTCAAAGTAAAATTTTAACATGGGAGAGTTATCGTACGTATTACTAGTTGAAAGTAAAAAGATGCGAGAGTGAAACCTGATGCACACTAACTTCAGGACATTGGGTATTGCAACCGTGTAAACTTCTCCTCCCCATAGACTTCAATGGAAAGCGATTTAAAAAAAAAAACAACTTACACTTTTTGCTTGTACGAGCTAGACCAATTACACTAAAGCCAAAAGGTAGTTATGAATATTTTACATTCACATGCTCTTCATATAGAAGAAAATCTTTTTATTTTTAAATATATATATATATATATATATATATATATATATATATATATATATATATATATATATATAAATAAATATATATAATCTTTTTTTTAAATATATATCTATACTTATATACCTAATGAATATACACAGGTATAGATATATATACAGAAATATATAGAAATATCTATTTTAAAATACAAAAAGCGGGGGCGTGTCCGAAGAGCGATCAGGAGTGGTCGCATCTTCTTAGTGCTACAGCTGAGATTCCGAAAAACAGCCAATATCCGAATAATTTTACAGCATAAACATCAAAGTAACAACATATATCACTGTGCTGACTAGAGGTGCATTGTATGTCAGAATATCAGCTGTGCTTTTGACGCAGGGGGACAAGATCGGGTGATTGAGGCCTGGAGGGGGTGGCTCAAACCAGGCAGCGCTACCCCCTCGGTACGCTGAGGTAACCTGTCCTAAATTGGGTGTCATAAAATTAGAACAAGAACTCTGCATTGCTTGTCTAGTTTTAAAAACAGTGGTACACTACCCACACAAAGGAAAACATTACCGGCAATGAACGTTGTCACAAATCTTATAAGATGGCCGACGAACGAGAAGCAGGTTTTCTCAATAGCCTAGATTACTGTATGGCAAGAATCAAAAGCAGCTTGACCACACATCTAGGCATTATAATAGATAATAAAAGACACAGACACAGAAATGGGTGAAAAAAGGCCGCAGTCCACATTTATTATTTAAATTAAATGAAGTTAAACTTTATTAAAAACAACAATACTTCACTTAAAGGTGCTTGCCCTAATCCACATAACGTGCCTTCCACTGGCGCTCCGCCAGGCACGCCCATAGCCATAACCTCTCCCCATACATGAGGAGGTACCCACAATAATTATTTAAACTTTCAGGCTAGCACCCCGCCACTGCTCGAACTACTTTCACCCCTTTGCTAATATTAAAGTTAAAAAGATGGAGTCCAATTTCATTAAGGTGCACGCCGTCTTTCAAGAAGAAGCATCTACCAGATTCCCTTTCAAATTCCACATGCCGAATTCCACAACCACCCATTCTGGACACAAAACTAGTTATCGTCTTATTGACCTTTTTCCTAGATGAATCCAATCTCTTCACATCCCATGCTGATCTCCAGCATAGCCTGCATTCAATGTCAGACCAGACTATAATGATGTGAGGAAATAACTCCCTTAACCTAATGACATCCCGCTTTATCATATCAATCAAACTCTTCTGTGCCATGAAACCTAGGTCATTACCCCCCCGCATGAACAATTAAAATATCAGGTGGATGAAAAAGCCTAGCCCAACTAATAACCTGACCTAATAACTGATCCCATTTCATTCCTCTAATACCAAACCATTTAATTAAAACTTGATCAGCAGAACAGCTAAGTTGAGTCCCTGAATCTTTGACTGAAGCCACTTTTCTCGCCCAATATATATATATGAGTGACCCACGATCCAACAGTGAGGAGGACCTGCTAAAACAAAAGACTATAACACTAAATCTGGCCTAACATATAACTTAAAACAGTCAGATTTCCACCTCCCAATCTTCTTCACCACACCATCATTCAAACCCAAAATGCTTGCTTCCGTTGCTGCACCAATTCTGAAAGAATGGCAACCAAAATCTCTTCCATCAACACCAATCACCTCTAAAGCTTTTTTTATAACTGATTCAAACTGAAAACGAGATAGAGAAGACCCATCTTCGTGAATCAATAGAGGGCTACCAACAATACCACCACAAAGAGATAAAAATTCCCTAACTGCCGTAACTGGGCAGCACACCCCCCCAATCTTGCTCAAACTAATCCAAAAACCCTTACCCACCTGGTCGTTTTCTGACTTTCTCAACCATAACAGAACTTCATGGGGATTCAACACCACATCCCGATAATATAGACCCCCACAACAGCAGCAACCAATTACGAAATCCTAAAAGCCCCAAAAAATGCTAGCAAAAATGCCACTCTAAATAACAACACCTCAAAATGAGAAAAACAAACCTCGGGTAACACTTTTACTAATCTTTCCAAAACAAAAAAAAAAACAAAGGCTGTCTTTTATCTACCGTAACCCTACCCCGTACCAAACTTCTCACCGCCATGCGAACACAAAAGTTTTTTGACAAGTCAACCCAACCCAAAAGCTTAAACAAAAAAGATAAAGCAGCCATATTACGCTGAACCATAGATTTAGACATATTTTTCTCTCTCCATTCCTCAATCCAATCCAATCCAATAGCAAACCAATATAATTATCCTCCTTATTCACCGAAGCTAGCTTATTAAGCCATTGAACCCGCACTGACAAATAGGCTTTCCAAGTACTCGGAGCTAAAGCTCCCCTCACCAACCTCAACATTCTAGGAAACTCAGATACCACATTTCTTCCAGGCAAGGAGAACCGATCCTTTCTGCATTTGGTACTGCCTCCCGGAATCTCCGCCACTGAAAACGAGAAAGAGCGTCAGCCCCCACATTCTCCTTTCCAGGTACATGAACAGCTCTAAAATACACATTATGCTTCAGACATTCGAAAACAAACATTCTGAGCAACCCAATCACTGGCTTAGAACTGGATGAAAGACGGTTGATAGCGAAACCTACCCCCATATTATCCGAATGAAAAACCACCCAAGCCTCAGGCCATGAACCAGAACACCATTTACTCCCGAACAGGGCTCCAAAACCATGTGCCCCCGAAGCATCAGTGAATAAATAAAGCTCACTATTCAAAATCTCAGAAGCCTGAATCAAAGATCTACCATTGAAATCCTTCAAGAAAGCCTTCCACACTCTCAAATCTTCCTTCACTTAAACAGATAAACGGATCCTAAAATGAGGAATTTTAATTCCAACAGTCGCTAATGACAGCCTTCTGCAAAAGATTCTGCCAACTGGAATGATCTTACAGGCAAAGTTTAGCTTACCAACCAAAGACTGGATCTCTCTTAAGGAAAGCTTTTTCCTCATAAGAGCCACATCGATCGAACAAACCAAATCCCGAATCTTATCTTCCGGAAGCCTACATTCCATAGATACAGCATCAATACATATACCCAAAAAACTAATCACTGAGGAAGGACCTTCTGTTTTTTCACAAGCTATAGGGATACCAAAATCCCTAGCTACCGCAAGAAAGGAATCCATAAGAATTTGACACAAATTCTGCCCCGAAGGGCCCACAAAAAGGAAATCATCCAAATAATGGACGACCGATGACAGCCCCGAAATCTGTTTGACTACCCATTCCACAAAACAACTAAATTTCTCAAAGAAAGAACAAGAAATGGAGCAGCCCATAGGTAAACATAAATCCACAAAAAATGAACCTTCAACAAAACAGCCCAGCAAATGATGGCAAAAAGGATGAACAGGCAGAAGCCTGAATGCCGACTCAATATCCACTTTCGCCAAACAAGGCGTTAGGACCAGCTTCTCTGTATAGAACACAAAAGAAAAGAAGGCGCCAACATAGTGTGAATCTGTATTGAAAGTTGTTCACTCCCCACACATAAATTGTACTTACAAGAAGTCAGGCACTTGAGAAGTGCTACAATGGCTTTCTGGAGCATTAACAGCTGTCCAGGTAGCTGCTCTCTCGTAGTGAAAATGTAATCCTTGATGCTGCGTACGATCTGCAGGTATTTTGCAGCTTGACCCCTTTAACCGGCTACTTTCTCTCGTAGTATTAATGATGGGAGAGAAGCCCAAACCAGGTGGGCTAGCAGCTATATCCAGATGCCAAGTATTAAAAAAACCTCACACGTATAAAATATCACTCCAGCCGTGATAAAGATATAGTTAAAAACAAATGTTTATTTGGTAAACATGTAATCACAGCGCGTTTCCCGGTCTACCTTGACCGCTTCCTCAGGTGAATAAACTATATCTAAAATACACAGGTTATATTCGCTTTACTCGGCGTTCAAGCCGAAGCAGAGCGCATGCGTGAAGGAGTATGCAGTACCCAAGATCAAAGGGGGTGTGTATCTACGCCTAAGTGATTGGTTGTCGACCAAAAAATCGGACCAACCAAAACGGGATATAACAACACACCTCTAAAGTGTGTGTAGGGGATATACCAAATAGTTACGAGGTCTACAAGTCAATGCCGAAAGGATAATGCAATGACCACCATTATCGTAATATATTGTGCTAAGTAAAAGTATCAAATCACTAATATATATTACGTGTAAAAGGTAACAAAAATTCAATAGATACTATTGGCGGCGATACGATACAAGAATCTTATATGCGTACGTACAACCCCAAATTTGGATGCTACTCCTTCATGCATTTACAAAAAGGAAAGCAATGCTATACCATATACCAGCTCAAATAGCTAATATCACAATGAACAGAAATATACTGGATATAAAATATATATATAAAATATACTACCCATCATACATAAAATATAAAATATAAACTAACTCTTGTATTAAATAAATACAAAAAAATACATAGTCATAAAAATAATATATTAACATATACATAAAATGTATTGAGCGGGTTAGGTGTTCGCATCTATGTCCGGTTATAACGAACCATGATGTCCCAACAACTATTCCTCCTAATATAAAGATAATAATCAGATTCTCATGTTGAATGCTCTAAGGGTAAAATGTTACTAAAATACCTAGGCCAAGTCGAATGTAGGTACACCTCCCAATTAGATGGTGATGATGAAACTAAAAAATAGAAATAGCTGCTAACTAATAAAATATTGGACTACCACCTAATTAAATGCCGCCATGTCAAGATTCTCATTTAGACCATATGGATTCAAAGTTTTTAATTTCCAGATCCAATATGTCTCCCTTTGTCTTAGATCAGTTAGTCTATTTCTGCCCCATTTAGAAGGGATTTGTTCAATTGGAAAAATACTATACAAATCTGTCTGCCCATCATGACAACAAACTCCATGTCTAGAGACACTATGTTTAATACAGGACTTTCTCACGTTTCTCATGTGTTCCCCCCATCTTTTTTTCAGGGGTCTAGAAGCTCTCCCTATATACTGTAGGCCACATTTGCACTCCAGTAGATATATTACGAAAGAGGAATCACATGAAAAACGAGTCTTTATCTCAAATTCCTCCTTTGTGGAAAAAGACCTGAACTTCAATTTTTCCCCCTTCGTAAATTCACATAACCCACAGTTCGCTCTGTTACATTTATAGAACCCTTTCTTATTCGGCAGCCAATTTTTCGTCTTTTGTTCTATATTTTTTCCAAATTTCCTCATCACTATTTTACTAGGGGCAAGTTTATTTTTAAGTGAAGGTGCTCTTTTAAAAGTACATATAGGGTTTTCATCTAAAATGTTTCTTAATACCGGATCGTTCAATAGAATATTCCAATGTTTACGAACAATTCTCTTAATTTTGTCATGGTTTGAGGTATATTTAGTTATAAATCTAAGATTTTTATTTTTATTGATTTTGTTCTTATTAGTGCCTATTTCATCTAACTTGTTGCACTCTAGATTCTCTTTCTCTTTTGGAGTTTTAAAAAATTCAGATCTATCTTTATTTCTGGCCTTCAAGAAGCTCTCCTCTATTAAATCCCTAGGATAATTTCTTTCAAAGAATCTACTTTTTAGGATTCCTGTTTGTTCGTCATAAAGAGTTAAATTTGTACAGTTTCTACGGATTCTAGAAAACTGATTGTATGGAATATTTTTCTTCCATGCCTTATAATGGTTGCTTTTATAATTCAAGTAACTATTTGTGTCCACTGTTTTAAAGTGAGTTTTGGTCAAAATATGACCTACTTGGTCCCAATATAATGCCAAGTCCAAAAATTCAATATGATCTGCATTAATATTATGAGTGAACTTAAGTCCCATATTATTTTCATTAAGTGATTTAATAAAGTCTAAGGCATTATCCTCTGTACCTTCCCAAATAAAAATAAGATCATCTATAAAACGGCCATAGAACACCAGACCTGCCCCCAGGGAGGAGTTGTAAATGTATCTTTCTTCAAATACCCCCATAAATAAATTAGCAAAACTGGGGGCAAATCTGGTGCCCATGGCCGTTCCCTTAATTTGTAAAAAAAATTGTTCCTGATAAACAAAATAATTATGTTTTAACACAAATGAAATAGCTTCTAACAAAAATAATCTCTGTTTAGTGGGTAAAAATTGATCTCTCTTCAAAAAAACATCTATAGCATCTATGCCCAGATGGTGCTCTATGTTTGAATAAAGAGCTGTCACGTCACAACTGAACCAAATGAGCTTACGCTCAGCCTTTTCTATTTTAGATAGCTTGGCTATGAGGTCCGGGGTATCTTTGATATATGATGGAAGACCCTTCACTATTTTTTTTAAAAAATGATCAATATATTCGGATAAGTTGCAAGTAAGACTCTCTATGCCCGAAATAATGGGCCTACCAGGTGGATTATTGGTACATTTGTGTATTTTCGGGAGGTGATAATAATATGCTAGATTTGGTGACATAGGGACCAGATATTCTTTCTCCTTTTTGGTTAAGATCCCCTCTAAAAAAACCCTGTCTACCATTTTAATTAAATGGGTGGTATATGTTTTGGTAGGATTATATGTAAGCTTTTTATAATAATTTTGATCTAAAAGGATCCTATTTGCTTCCTGTAAATAATCTGACATATTTGGCAGAACAACCCCTCCCCCTTTATCAGCCTGCCTAATCACCAAGTTATCATTCTTGGCTAGTCTTGACAAAGCTTTAATCTCATATAGATTCAAATTGGGGTTACCCACCTTCTTCTCTAGTGCACCAAACTCCTCTAGAACAAGATTTTGAAATAGAGAAATATATGGACTAGTAACTGGCGGATTAAAATTAGATCTTAACATTAAATTGGAATGGATATAGTCATCAAATAAAATATTACATAACTCTTCTGGTTCATGATATACTATATTATCAGTTGGTCTTTCTGGCATATCATCAGTAATGATAGCAGATTGTGTTGTGCTGTTAATTTTCTTATCACAAAAATACTTTTGCATAGACAGTTTTCTTACAAACCGATTAAGATCCACAAACAGTTCGAACAAATTATGTTCGTTAGAAGGACAAAAAGAAAGGCCCCTATTTAATACGCAGATTTCTTCATTTGTGAGGATGTGACTCGAGAGATTGAAGATGCCTTCTTTCATTCTCTCAAGTCTCTTCTTTTTGGCAAATTTACCTCTGCCTCTCCTGCCACGCTTGCGTATGATCTTTTTTGTGGTGTAAAAGTTCTTACATTTTCTACCCTTGGGGGAGCTCTCTCTAATTGCTTTAGACGTATAGGCATGTGTCTCTGATGTGTTATATGAGGACCTTGCTCTCTGTTTGACTGAAAATCCTGTTAGGACCAGCTTCCCTTACCAAGTCCAAAGCCTTATCAAAAGAAGCATATCTAATAGCAGAAATCTCATGATCAATACCATCATTTACCGAAAAACCTTACGGAAAAGACAAATGATGAATTAATCTATACTGATTTGGAACCTTCTTAGGAACAACACCCAAAGGGGACACTCTTAAATTCTCAAATGGAGGGACTGAAAAGGGACCCGCCATTCTGCCCAAAGAGACCTCTTTTTGTTTTTTTTCCGCCACCACACCAGGAAAATCAACCGCAGACTTTAAGTTACCTGAAAAAACAGATTCAATACCTTTAATAAACGGAATGCAAAAACCGTCACTAAAACCCTTGTACAGAATTTCCGCATCAACAGCCTTACCCCTTTTTCTACCGTATAATTTTAACCAAGGCGCCATCCTTCCTACTCTCATTGGCGTCCTGGCTTAGAACAACGCTGTCTCCTTTCGAGAAGCATTTGGAACTTGAATGGATTCCACCACAGAAGGAACACTCAGGCTTGTATTTACAAGCTGTCCCGAAACATACAGACCCCTTCATTGAACTGAAAGCAAAGCCCTTTTTCTGAAGGCCACTGCTGAGGATGCCGTAGAGGGGGCACTGCTCGCACCGCCGATCCCCGAAAGGGCTGTCCAGACCTTAATGGAGTCATAAGCTCCAACCATATGCCCATGTAACTGTCATCCCATCTCATTTCGGGCCAAACCGCCATCCGCTGACGGAACTGCTCGTCATATTTCCACCAGACGAGACCGCAATACGTACGGCAGGTGCCTGCAATCTCATCCAGATATCAAAATAAAGAGGTACATAACTCTGGGTTCTTTTCTCCAATTACACTAGTCAAAGTGCAAAAAGCTTTTGACCAATTAGACAAGGTTTTAGGCAATTTCCTAAACCACCTCCTGCGCTCATCCTCTACTTTTTTACCCAATTCACTCTTGGAATCATCCTTAATATCAAAAAATTGATCAACAGGAAGAAGTGAAAATATTTCCACGAACTCCCGCCTCCAAATCTTTTCTTTAACATCCTTAGACAAATGAATGCCCAAAGGACCAACCGAACACAAGCATGGACGCCTAAAAGCTTGATCAGATACCCTAAACTGACTGACCACACTCGAGTTACCAGACACCACAGAACTAGCTTGCTCCAGGGGACCACCCCCAGAAGCCACGTTCTGGGCTACCCATACACCAACAGGACCCGAAGGGCCTCCAACGCTGGATTGATAGTCACTTTCAAGCTGAGAAACAAGCTCTTTTAAACCTTTCAACATCACGTCACAACTAGCATCAGAAACGCTCACATTAGGCAAAGAAACGTCACTAATACTCTCACCTGCATTAATGGGAACTTTAGAGGTCTCCCTTGATGTGACCGTTTCACTCCTTGTTTCCAGGCGTACTGATTCCCTGCCCTGCCTCAGACTCTCTTTTTCTTTGTATCTCCTTCTCTCAGGGGTTCTAGACCTTCTGGATCTCCCTTTTTCCCTCGACTGTATATCCAAAGTTCCCCAAACTGAAGATTCTCCTGTTTCCTGACTCTTTCTGTAATTAATGGGTGAACGGGATCTTACCCGCCGCCGTGACACTGGTATCCTGGATCTGCTTTCCTGCCTTTTCCTTTCACCTTGAATATCCTGAGACTGAGAGGATGCGTAATCCCTGTTAGCTAACCCTCTAATATTAGCAGCTAAAATATCATCTCTAAAGCCCCTATTCTAGGTTAGCTCTACCCAACGCCTCCCTATCCCCAGCTTCTACAACAGGCCTATTTTCTAATACACTGCCCTTAAAACTACTACCCTCAGGAACTAAAGCCCTAATTAATTGTGTTAAAACATCCAAACCCCCTACATGTTCTGTTGAAAATGGTCTTGATGTAGACACCTGCTGTTCATCCTCTTCACCAAAATCGCTGTAATGCTCCTCAGGTCCATAAAGAGTCGCCATCCTCCTGCATACTTAAAGTAAACATGGCGTCGCTCCGTCCTGCTGAGTGGTACCTAGCATGCAAAATTTCTGTGGAAAAAGACACATTAACCTGCCTAGAGGCAGCCCCCCTGCATTTCTTATTACCAGTATTGCTTAACCTAATAGTACTCCTGTTAGCCCTCCTAACCTCCCCTCGTGCTCTGCAATGCTCACTACCTTTATCTCCCCTTGCTACTTCAACTACACTAGCATCCATACTCTCTGTGTATGCAGCTCCAGATCCCTCATTGCAGTGTTTCCTTTTAGCCACTGCCTTCCTACCAGGTCCCCCTAAACCGGGACTGAGGCCTCCTGAGGCCCTGTGCTCAAAATTGTCCCCAAGCCTAGTGACCGTTATTGGCTCCCTAAAAGCAACCTCTCCCTTGCCCCTCAGGTTATCTGCCCTGAGGTCAGTAATGCTCCCTGAATGTAGCGCCCCAGGCCCAGAGGCCGTACCTCTATCCGGATAGCCAGTGCCTCCTAGGCCTGAAAAGGTTGTCTCCCTTTCCTGAAATGGCGCCAAAACGCTGACTGAGGGCTCCTCATCTGAATCTTCCTCCATAGTCCCCATAGCCGTCTCAGACACGATGCCGACCTGCACCGCCCATTGGATGGATCCACCGCCTGCTACCGGAGCCTTCACCAACCTCCTCTTCCTGCTACCGGACTCCTGTCTTCTTCCGCCGGACGGACTGAGTCTCTCTGGCAGGCGGGACCTACGAACCGCCTGGAAGCTTCACCGCCCGCCGAGACCGCACCTCCCGCGACGAAGTCCTCTTCAGCAGCAAGCCTCTTCTGTATCCACTCGACACCCTTCGACTACAGCAGCTCCTGGACCGTACCGAGGATCGACTGGATGTCCACCATTGTAAGTATTATAGGGCCGCTTTCTTCACAGGTCTTCTCTCCTTCAGGAAATATATATTATTGAATATAGATAGGGGGCGCCATATAGAAAATTTCTTAGAGAAAAGATATGTTGCTGAGTATTGAAAAAATATATTTGGGAAAAAATCTGTGGAAAAAAGTGTGTATCTATGTGGCAGAATTTTTGTTATAAATAAACAGAAATGTTTCAATGCTAAGGTGGCGTTTGTGTTATGTCTCAGACTGGTAAGTGATTCTGAGGTAGAATATAGTGGAATTGATAATAGTAATGGTAGTGCTTATATAACTTGGTGATGTGATACAATTTATAACGTAAAAATAAAGGTAAATGGTCAAGTGAAAATAACGGTGATTAATAGTTATAAACTAATGCAAACCCAAAAGTGTCCATCAGTGATGCCAAAAATAAGATAAAAGTCTTATGAAAGTTCAATCAATCACACAGGCGAAATCCGTGCGGCGAGGCTGCTTCTCTTGGTGCTGTCGGTGAGTCAGAAATCTAAATGGTGAAGAGAAAAAGAGAGCGCCTCATAGTGCAGATATCTCTAGACAGGTGGGAAGATTTAGTATAAACCAAAAGACAGGTACTCACAAGTGGAGTGGCACTTTTCGTTAAAAAAGTGCATACAAGCAGGCTGACATTCTCAGCAGTCAGCACGCTGACCAAAGCGATAAGGTGCTGGTCTCTCGATGTCTTACGATCCCAGGACAAAATTCCCAAACTCTCCTTTCTTGGATGCCGTACTTGGTAAGGTGTTTGTTTGTTTATTCCAGTTGGAATCGGAACCTCTTAAGCAGTAAACAGTATGAACTGTTATAGGGCTGAAATATGCGTCTCTTTGCACAAGAAAATAAAATAAAACTCAATCCAGGCTGAGTAACTGGAAAAAAGGGGGTTTTATTTTTGGAGCTGATAACGCGTTTCTCGGCCGTTAGCTCCTGGCCGTTTCATCAGATCAATTACATACATTGTTAACAGGTACATTTAAAAAGGTGTACATATCACCTGATTGGATAGAGCAGAACCAATAAGCATATTGGTAACATTGTTGCAAAGAGACGATTTTGTTAGACATTCTTCTAAGTGGCTGAATGGAATAATTTCTAAAAAATGTAACAACAATAACTAACTGATTAGATAAAAACATATGTCTATATAAAATATCAAATAGGAAATATTGTTAAAAACATATTAAAATTGTTTAGATAAGTTTATGTCCAAAAATATATATGTATTTTCTCGTAATATAAAAACAGGTTACTCGATTTTTGAGTGGGTTTTTTCTTTCTGTCTTAATCGAAAGCGAAAAAAAACGGAAAAAATGAAAAAGGCGAAAAAAGCGGAAAAAAATCTGCAAATAACCCAGATTGTTTTTGTTTGCTGAAAAAGATGTCTGCGCTATTTAAATATATATATTTACTTAACGTATTTACCGATATCTGTGAGTATATTAAAAACTCAACAAGATAGGTTTGTTCTAATTCAATAGGTGCTGGTTTTTTATATTTGTTCCTTAATCCTAGAAGTAAATAGGGACTTAGTGTTTTGTCTTTTGGGGAGTTTTTATGTGAATGCTGAATATAGGCAAGGTTTGATAACGCCTAGAACAAATGATTTTCTACATGTTTATATCTTAGTATGATCTATAGAGAACGGTTATTTGTAATGATGTGATAGAGGATGAAAGTAATTATGGCTACCAATGTATTTGTATATATGATATTAACATCTTTTATGTTCAGTATATGTACTGGACGCCGAAAATGCAAGTGAGACAGATGTACTATTAGTTAAAGGCAGCTAGATCTAAATTGGAGTTGAGGCCTGCTGGATACAAAGTTTTAAGTTTGTGTATCCAGAAAGTCTCACGTTGTCTGAGTGAGATCATTCTGTTATAGTCTGTGGAGGGGGGGATGAAGTCTATCGGATAAAATTTGAATATAGATGGGTTGCCCCCATGTTTGTGGAGGCAATGTTCAGGTATACTGTGTTTGATAGTGGTCTTTTTACAGTTCTTGCAATTGCGCCAATGTTCCCCCCAGCGTGTCCTAGCTTTCCTGGAGGTGCGACCCACGTATTGTACCCCACAAATGCATTCTAGGACATATATGACATAACTGGAGTTGCAATTGAAAAATCTAGTTATTTCAAAACTTTCTCCTGTTGAGAATGATTTAAAAGTTTTTTTTACCTGAAGTAATATATTTACATGTTTGGCATCTCTTCATGCCACATTTATATATTCCCACCTGTTTTAGAAAAAGGTTTACTTTTTTTATTTTCGGATTAGAAACTGTATGTTCTACTTTTTTGCTGGGGGCCAATTTACTTCTTAATGTGGGCGCTCTGGTATACACAATTCGGGGTTGTTCTGATAATAATGGTTTTAGAATTGGGTCTCTACATACTATGTGCCAGTGTTTGTTCAAAATATGTTGAATTTGTCGATAATTATTATTGTATTGGGTTATGAAAAGCGGATCTGACTGTAGGGTGTTATTGATATTGCTTTTCCCGGATTTCTTCTCTAGAAGGGTGTTTCTATCTAATGATCTAGCTTTGTTTAAACAGTCATCTAGGAGTTTTTTTGGGTATCCTTTGTCAATAAATCTCTCATATATGATGTTACTCTGTTGTTCGAAGGTTTCTAGGTGTGAGCAATTTCGTTTAATCCTTTCGAATTGGCTATAAGGGATATTTGCTAGCCATTTTTTATGGTGGTTACTAGTGAAATTGAGATAGCTATTGCTATCCACACTTTTGAAAAAAGTTTTTGAACAAAAAATACCCTCATTATCCCAACTTAAAGATAGATCTAGGAAATCTATTGTTTTTTCATGTATAACTGATGTAAAATTGAGACCCATTTGATTCTCATTGAGCGATGCAACAAAAGCTGTAGCATTCACATAAAAACTCCCCAAAAGACAAAACACTAAGTCCCTATTTACTTCTAGGATTAAGGAACAAATATAAAAAACCAGCACCTATTGAATTAGAATAAACCTATCTTGTTGAGTTTTTAATATACTCACAGATATCGGTAAATACGTTAAGTAAATATATATATTTAAATAGCGCAGACATCTTTTTCAGCAAACAAAAACAATCTGGGTTATTTGCAGATTTTTTTCCGCTTTTTTCGCCTTTTTCATTTTTTCCGTTTTTTTCGCTTTCGATTAAGACAGAAAGAAAAAACCCACTCAAAAATCGAGTAACCTGTTTTTATATTACGAGAAAATACATATATATTTTTGGACATAAACTTATCTAAACAATTTTAATATGTTTTTAACAATATTTCCTATTTGATATTTTATATAGACATATGTTTTTATCTAATCAGTTAGTTATTGTTGTTACATTTTTTAGAAATTATTCCATTCAGCCACTTAGAAGAATGTCTAACAAAATCGTCTCTTTGCAACAATGTTACCAATATGCTTATTGGTTCTGCTCTATCCAATCAGGTGATATGTACACCTTTTTAAATGTACCTGTTAACAATGTATGTAATTGATCTGATGAAACGGCCAGGAGCTAACGGCCGAGAAACGCGTTATCAGCTCCAAAAATAAAAACCCCCTTTTTTCCAGTTACTCAGCCTGGATTGAGTTTTATTTTATTTTCTTGTGCAAAGAGACACATATTTCAGCCCTATAACAGTTCATACTGTTTACTGCTTAAGAGGTTCCGATTCCAACTGGAATAAACAAACAAACACCTTACCAAGTACGGCATCCAACAAAGGAGAGTTTGGGAATTTTATCCTGGGATCGTAAGACATCGAGAGACCAGCACCTTATCGCTTTGGTCAGCGTGCTGACTGCTGAGAATGTCAGCCTGCTTGTATGCACTTTTTTAACGAAAAGTGCCACTCCACTTGTGAGTACCTGTCTTTTGGTTTATACTAAATCTTCCCACCTGTCTAGAGATATCTGCACTATGAGGCGCTCTCTTTTTCTCTTCACCATTTAGATTCCTTCTCTCCTTCAGCTGGAAAACACAAGTGAGCAACGGCTCACGAAACCACGCCCACACGCCTAGAGTGAGGTTCACTGGCCCCTCCTCACATAGGCATTCATCCGGGGCCCGATTTCACAGCTTAATTGATAATGCTCCTTGGGACCGCTTGATGGAAATCTACACTAAGCACAGCGAATCTAATATTATCACCGATTCCACAGATGCAGCTCCCATGCAAGATGTTATTGAACTCAGTCATACCACGACAAAGCCCTTATATCTGCAGAAGCAGCCGCCATCTAACAAACAGCAGACACATTATATGGCATCATCTAAGAAAGATTACTGTGCTCCATACACCAACCCTATTGTCTCGGTAGCCAGAGATCTGCTCAAAGTTGAAAAAGACCTGCATACCATTACAGCAGAGCTGACGATACTGGCTAACGGAGCTTGTAGGAACTTGCTGCCAGATTGTAAATCGTGGGAGGCTCGGTGCTGCAGTGGGTGTCCAGGGGTGCTCCCGAGTTGCCTGGATCCCCAACTTTACTCACGCATCTCCTGCTCCTATCAAACCAGACAGTCTAAATTTGATCTTTTCTGAGTAGCCGGTCAACTCACCGTACTATACTAAAAGCATTAATATCATTATTCTAATCACAGATGGTGATATGAGGATTCCAATAGTGCCTAACTGGTACCATACTTACATCTGCATGGATTCAAATCTAGATGAGGGGATTCTGCCTTCTTTCAAGATTAACCCCAGGAGCCAAAGTTACTTGCCAGTAATCCTCTAACATAAACGGTCTAATAAGCCTTAAGATGAAAATCGGACATACAACTTGTTGTTTAGGTTTAGATCAGTTAAGTTTGTTTTACACTTGTTAACATATTTGTCAGCCTTTATATTATATTCAGAAGCCTGGTATGGTTGATGTTTGTATGCTAATAATGTGCTGTATTGTTCTCTTATGAAAGTTAACAGCGTTAAGTTAATATTGAGCTATAATAGATACCTTATATGATATTTCGCTATTGGTGCCCATGCTCTGAGACTCGCGGCCGGGGCTGTGGACTGGGCAACATGTTTATAACTACACAGCCAGGTATCCTTCTATATTTAACAAAACACACATGCAGCAAGCATTTTGAATTAATTGTGTTTACTTGAGTAGTATAAATTGTGTTTTGTGCTAATCAAATACAACACCTATGTGACAATACTTAGCAATATGGAGAGTTTTTTTGCACTTATATAAGACTAATGTGGTTGCTTAGAGATCATCTTATAACTGAACTTTAATAAGTTCATAAACGCACAGATCTCATTGTCCGCAGTTCACTCATTAACCAACAGGGGGCTATGTTGACTAATTTAGAACGGCAGCATTACTCTTAATGTTTAATCTAATACGTGATAAAATCACAGTGGAGGGGGCGCAGAATGGTATACAATTCAGATGGTAGTTATTGATAACCCTAAAAGACAATTTAAAACTTAAACACAATTTAAAACTTAAACAAACTAATGTTATCTTATGAGGTGAAAAATATATCAATATAAGGTTATATAAATCCCTTTTGGAGTATACAGGAAAGAAAATGTCTCTTTTTACAAATAAGTTGATAGCTGAGCGGCGGCTGCCTCCTCTCAACAGGAGGATCCAGGCAAGAACTAGGAGAAATAAAAAACAGAGGGGCGCCTCATGTGTGGTATAGTCTGATTGAAGACATAAGAAAAAGCAACAGAATAGCCAAATGAGTACTCACATACTCCACGAGCACACTCATGTGCTGGTAGGGGCAGGCTGTAGATTTAGATGGGTGTGACAGCTCACCCTTTCAAGGATACTTCCAATACTGTAGTTCTGCAACAGGTGTAAAACAAACAGAGAGCACTATATGTGCAGACCATTAAGGATGATACATAGAAAACATAATTTATGCTTACCTGATAAATTCCTTTCTTCTGTAGTGTGATCAGTCCACGGGTCATCATTACTTCTGGGATATTACTCCTCCCCAACAGGAAGTGCAAGAGGATTCACCCAGCAGAGCTGCATATAGCTCCTCCCCTCTACGTCACTCCCAGTCATTCGACCAAGGACCAACGAGAAAGGAAAAGCCAAGGGTGAAGTGGTGACTGGAGTATAAATTAAAAAATATTTACCTGCCTTAAAAACAGGGTGGGCCGTGGACTGATCACACTACAGAAGAAAGGAATTTATCAGGTAAGCATAAATTATGTTTTCTTCTGTTAAGTGTGATCAGTCCACGGGTCATCATTACTTCTGGGATACCAATACCAAAGCAAAAGTACACGGATGACGGGAGGGATAGGCAGGCTCTTTAAACAGAAGGAACCACTGCCTGAAGAACCTTTCTCCCAAAAATATCCTCCGATGAAGCAAAAGTGTCAAATTTGTAAAATTTGGAAAAAGTATGAAGCGAAGACCAAGTTGCAGCCTTGCAAATCTGTTCAACAGAGGCCTCATTCTTGAAGGCCCAAGTGGAAGCCACAGCTCTAGTAGAATGAGCTGTAATTCTTTCAGGAGGCTGCTGTCCAGCAGTCTCATAAGCTAAACGAATTATGCTACGAAGCCAAAAAGAAAGAGAGGTAGCGGAAGCTTTTTGACCTCTCCTCTGCCCAGAGTAAATGACAAACAGAGAAGACGTTTGTCGAAATTCCTTAGTTGCCTGTAAGTAAAATTTTAGAGCACGGACTACATCCAGGTTGTGCAGTAGACGTTCCTTCTTTGAAGAAGGATTTGGGCATAAAGAAGGAACAACAATCTCTTGATTGATATTCCTGTTAGTAACTACCTTAGGTAAGAACCCAGGTTTAGTACGCAGGACTACCTTATCCGAATGAAAAATCAAATAAGGAGAATCACAATGTAAGGCTGATAATTCAGAGACTCTTCGAGCCGAGGAAATAGCCATTAAAAATAGAACTTTCCAAGATAACAACTTTATATCAATGGAATGAAGGGGTTCAAACGGAACGCCCTGTAAAACATTAAGAACAAGGTTTAAACTCCATGGTGGAGCAACAGTTTTAAACACAGGCTTAATCCTGGCCAAAGCCTGACAAAAAGCCTGGACGTCAGGAACTTCTGACAGACGTTTGTGTAACAGAATGGACAGAGCTGAGATCTGTCCCTTTAATGAACTAGCAGATAAACCCTTTTCTAAACCTTCTTGTAGAAAAGACAATATCCTAGGAATCCTAACCTTACTCCAAGAGTAACCTTTGGATTCACACCAATATAGGTATTTACGCCATATCTTATGGTAAATCTTTCTTGTAACAGGTTTCCTAGCCTGTATTAAGGTATCAATAACTGACTCAGAAAACCCACGTCTTGATAAAATCAAGCGTTCAATTTCCAAGCAGTCAGCTTCAGAGAAGTTAGATTTTGATGTTTGAAGGGACCCTGTATCAGAAGGTCCTGTTTCAGAGGTAGAGACCAAGGTGGACAGGATGACATGTCCACCAGGTCTGCATACCAAGTCCTGCGTGGCCACGCAGGTGCTATTAGAATCACTGATGCTCTCTCTTGTTTGATTCTGGCAATCAATCGAGGAAGCAACGGGAAGGGTGGAAACACGTAAGCCATCCTGAAGTCCCAAGGTGCTGTCAGAGCATCTATCAGGACTGCTCCTGGATCCCTGGATCTGGACCCGTAACGAGGAAGCTTGGCGTTCTGTCGAGACGCCATGAGATCTATCTCTGGTTTGCCCCAACGTCGAAGTATTTGGGCAAAGACCTCCGGATGAAGTTCCCACTCCCCCGGATGAAAAGTCTGACGACTTAAGAAATCCGCCTCCCAGTTCTCCACTCCCGGGATGTGGATTGCTGACAGGTGGCAAGAGTGAGACTCTGCCCAGCGAATTATCTTTGATACTTCCATCATAGCTAGGGAGCTTCTTGTCCCTCCCTGATGGTTGATGTAAGCTACAGTCGTGATGTTGTCCGACTGAAACCTGATGAACCCCCGAGTTGTCAACTGGGGCCAAGCCAGGAGGGCATTGAGAACTGCTCTCAATTCCAGAATGTTTATTGGCAGGAGACTCTCCTCCTGACTCCATTGTCCCTGAGCCTTCAGAGAATTCCAGACGGCACCCCAACCTAGAAGGCTGGCGTCTGTTGTTACAATTGTCCAGTCTGGTCTGCTGAATGGCATCCCCCTGGACAGATGTGGCCGAGAAAGCCACCATAGAAGAGAATTTCTGGTCTCTTGATCCAGATTCAGAGAAGGGGATAAGTCTGAGTAATCCCCATTCCACTGACTTAGCATGCACAGTTGCAGTGGTCTGAGGTGTAAGCGTGCAAAGGGAACTATGTCCATTGCCGCTACCATTAAGCCGATTACCTCCATGCATTGAGCCACTGACGGGTGTTGAATGGAATGAAGGGTGCGGCAAGCACTTTGAAGTCTTGTTAGCCTGTCCTCTGTCAGGTAAATCTTCATTTCTACAGAATCTATAAGAGTCCCCAGGAAGGGAACTCTTGTGAGTGGAACGAGTGAACTTTTCTTTTCGTTCACCTTCCATCCATGTGACCTTAGAAATGCAAGCACTAACTCTGTATGAGACTTGGCAGTTTGAAAGCTTGAAGCTTGTATCAGAATGTCGTCTAGGTATGGAGCTACCGAGATTCCCCGCGGTCTTAGTACCGCCAGAAGAGCACCCAGAACCTTTGTGAAGATTCTTGGAGCTGTAGCCAATCCGAATGGAAGAGCCACAAACTGGTAATGCCTGTCTAGGAAGGCAAACCTTAGGTACCGATAATGATCTTTGTGAATCGGTATGTGAAGGTAAGCATCTTTTAAATCTACAGTGGTCATGTACTGACCCTCTTGGATCATAGGTAAAATTGTCCGAATAGTCTCCATCTTGAACGATGGAACTCTTAGGAATTTGTTTAGGATCTTTAAGTCCAGGATTGGTCTGAAAGTTCCCTCTTTTTTGGGAACCACAAACAGATTTGAGTAAAACCCCTGTCCCTGTTCCGATCGTGGAACTGGATGGATTACTCCCATTAACAAGAGCTCTTGTACGCAGCGTAGAAACGCCTCTTTCTTTGTCTGGATTGTTGACAATCTTGACAGATGAAATCTCTCTCTTGGAGGAGAGTATTTGAAGTCCAGAAGGTATCCCTGAGATATTATCTCTAGCGCCCAGGGATCCTGAACATCTCTTGCCCAAGCCTGGGCGAAGAGAGAAAGTCTGCCCCCCACTAGATCCGATCCCGGATCGGGGGCCCTCAATTCATGCTGTTTTAGGGGCAGCAGCAGGTTTCCTAGTCTGCTTGCCCTTGTTCCAGGACTGGTTAGGTTTCCAGCCTTGTCTGTAGCGAGCAACCGCTCCTTCCTGTTTTGGAGCAGAGGAAGTTGATGCTGCTCCTGCTTTGAAATTACGAAAGGAACGAAAATTAGACTGTCTAGTCTTGGCTTTGGCTTTGTCCTGAGGCAGGGCATGGCCTTTACCTCCTGTAATGTCAGCGATAATCTCTTTCAACCCGGGCCCGAATAAGGTCTGCCCTTTGAAAGGTATATTAAGCAATTTAGACTTAGAAGTAACATCAGCTGACCAGGATTTTAGCCACAGCGCCCTGCGTGCCTGAATGGCGAATCCTGAATTCTTCGCCGTAAGTTTAGTAAGATGTACTACGGCCTCCGAAATGAATTAGCTAGTTTAAGGACTCTAAGCCTGTCCGTAATGTCGTCCAGAGTAGCTGAACCAATGTTCTCTTCCAGAGACTCAATCCAGAATGCCGCTGCAGCCGTGATCGGCGCAATGCATGCAAGGGGTTGCAATATAAAACCTTGTTGAACAAACATTTTCTTAAGGTAACCCTCTAATTTTTTATCCATTGGATCTGAAAAAGCACAGCTATCCTCCACCGGGATAGTGGTACGCTTAGCTAAGGTAGAAACTGCTCCCTCCACCTTAGGGACCGTTTGCCATAAGTCCCTTGTGGTGGCGTCTATTGGAAACATTTTTCTAAATATCGGAGGGGGTGAGAACGGCACACCGGGTCTATCCCACTCCTTAGTAACAATTTCAGTAAGTCTCTTAGGTATAGGAAAAACCTCAGTACTCGTCGGTACCGCAAAATATTTATCCAACCTACACATTTTCTCTGGTATTGCAACTGCGTTACAATCATTCAGAGCCGCTAACACCTCCCCTAGTAATACACGGAGGTTTTCCAGTTTAAATTTAAAATTTGAAATATCTGAATCCAGTCTGTTTGGATCAGAACCGTCACCCACAGAATGAAGCTCTCCGTCCTCATGTTCTGCCACCTGTGACGCAGTGTCTGACATGGCCCTAATATTATCAGCGCACTCTGTTCTCACCCCAGAGTGATCACGCTTAGCTCTGGTAATTTAGCCAAAACCTCAGTCATAACAGTAGCCATATCCTGTAATGTGATTTGTAATGGCCGCCCAGATGTACTCGGCGCTACAATATCACGCACCTCCCTCTGAGCGGGAGATGTAGGTACTGACACGTGAGGCGAGTTAGTCGGCATAACTCTCCCCTCGTTGTTTGGTGAAATTTGTTCAATTTGTACAGATTGACTTTTATTTAAAGTAGCATCAATACAGTTAGTACATAAATTTCTATTGGGCTCCACTTTGGCATTGCAACAAATGACACAGGTATCATCCTCTGAATCAGACATGTTTAACACACTAGCAAATAAACTTGTAACTTGGAAATACAATTCAATTAGAATAATATTAAAACGTACTGTGCCTTTAAGAAGCACAGAAGATCTATGACAGTTGAAAATTAATAAATTGAAACAGTTATAGCCTCAATCCTTGTAAATAACACAACTTTAGCAAAGGTTTAATCCCATTAGCAAAGATAACAAATTCTGAAAGCAGGAAACAAATTACAGAATAAACGTTTTTTATCTCAGTCAAACTATAATTCTCACAGCTCTGCTGAGAGAAATTACCTCCCTCAAAATAAGTTTTGAAGACCCCTGAGCTCTGTAGAGATGAACCGGATCATGCAGGGAATACAATGAGTTGCTGACTGAAATATTTGATGCGTAGTAAAAGCGCCAAAAAACGGCCCCTCCCCCTCACACACAGCAGTGAGGGAGAACAGAAACTGTCAGAAAACAGATTAAGCAACTGCCAAGTGGAAAAATAGTGCCCAAACATTTATTCACTCAGTACCTCAGTAATAAAATTGCCAAAAAAACACACATAGACAGCAGCCTTTTATGCAGCTGCCCTTTGCAATTTTTCAATGTGCATTAGCAGAAAAGGTACTGCCATATTATTGATTGGTAACATAACTGGAATATATTTATTATTTTACTACACATTTTTTCTTTCTTTTCTTCTACATGTAACACATTAATGCACAACTTGGTATACACAAAAGGGTGAATATTTAAATTTTTTATTTTGCAAAGTCAATTTTTTAGTTGCAAAGTATATTTTTTCTAGTGAACAACCAATTAGCCTCAGAGACACCTGATAGCTCACACAGGTGAGAATCAATTAGGAACACACCTCTTAGAATGGACACAATTGTTTGTTTGTAGGGTATAAAAGGCAGAGGTAGGAATGATTATGATATGCCTGATGAAACGGTTTGCCAACCGAGAAACGCGTTGCAATCATTGGGGCCAACTGGGTGACCCTATAATCCACTTTGTATAACAACCCTGGTGTTGTTTTTAAATTTTTGTTTTTAATAAATATTTGCAAATTTTTACTTTTGGAGTGGATCTCATTTCCTACCATCTGCCTGCAATCACTACTAAGTGCACAGCTACTGAGAAGCATTAAACCTGCCTTTGTTTTCACTGCATCAATACCAAAAGATTGTTTGTTTGGGTGAGCTGCCACACCTGCCTGAATCTGCAGCCTGTATCTACCAGCACATTGGTGTGCTTTGGGAGTATGTGAGTACCCACTTTATACTATAAAGCACATTTCTATGTATCATCCTTAATGGTCTGCACATATAGTGCTCTCTGTTTGTTTTACACCTGTTGCAGAACTACAGTATTGGAAGTATCCTTGAAAGGGTGAGCTGTCACACCCATCTAAATCTACAGCCTGCCCCTACCAGCACATGAGTGTGCTCGTGGAGTATGTGAGTACTCATTTGGCTATTCTGTTGCTTTTTCTTATGTCTTCAATCAGACTATACCACACATGAGGCGCCCCTCTGTTTTTTATTTCTCCTTACTCTTAATGTTCCCACATTATATATAAAGGCTATAATTGGCACTCGTGAGATTTCTCTAGAATCACCATACCTATATCCGACTGCCACCATATCTCTACTCACTATAGTGTGTCCACTTAATAATTTATCAGCCACTTAGTTTTTCTGCTGTGTTGTCCATTTAAATCGTATTGCAGAGTCTTGTTATACTCAATATATAAATAACACAATTAGGCATTTGCATCATATATTTGATATATAAGACAACTAATTTAATATCAGGTTTTCATATGCTGCAATTTTGTGTTTTTGTTTGATTTATGCCTAAGTTCTTCTTTATTTTTCATAGAATGCGATGTATAAACCCTTGGAATGAACTAAGACTATACCACTAGGTCCAAGAGTGTTAAACTGTTGAAAGGGTAAAATAAAAAGAGGACTCTAATCTATTGTAAACACTCTTGATCAAGTATGCTATGAATATTTGACAACCTGTTTATCTTTTTCTTTGTATAATGTATACTTTTTGTCCTCAAAAAAAATAAAAAATACAAAAAACATTTTCTTCTAAGTAAAGAACATTGGAATGTAAAATATTTACAGTAAAAACAAAGTAAAACATAATAAAAAATATTAAAATTGAACCAAAATGATTTTTCATGTTTAAAGGAACATAAAACCCAAACACTTTCTTTCATAATTCAGATAAAATATACAATTTTAAACAACTTTCAAATGTACTTCTATTATCAAATTTTCTTCATTTTCTTGTTATACTTTGTTGAGAAGCAGAGATAAAAGCTCAGGAGTGTGCACGTGTCTGTAGCATTATATGGCAGCAGTTTTGCAGCAATGTTATACATTAGCAAGAGCACTAGACGGCAGCACTATTTCCTATCATGTAGTGCATCAGGCATGTGCACACTACCTACCTAGGTATCTCTTCAACAAAGAATAATATGAGAATAAAAATAAATGTGAACCTTTTAAAAATTGTATTCTCTATCTGAATAATAAAAGAAAAAAAAAAACATAATTTATGTAAGAACTTACCTGATAAATTCATTTCTTTCATATTGGCAAGAGTCCATTAGCTAGTGACGTATGGGGTATACAATCCTACCAGGAGGGGCAAAGTTTCCCAAACCTCAAAATGCCTATAAATACACCCCTCTCCACACCCACAATTCGGTTTAACGAACAGCCAAGCAGTGGGGTGATAAAGAAAGGAGTAGAAAGCATCAACAAAATAAATTTGGAAATAATTGTGCTTTATACAAAAAATCATAACCACCATAAAAAAGGGTGGGCCTCATGGACTCTTGCCAATATGAAAGAAATGAATTTATCAGGTAAGTTCTTATATAAATTATGTTTTCTTTCATGTAATTGACAAGAGTCCATGAGCTAGTGACGTACGGGATAGCAATACCCAAGACGTGGATCTCCACTCAAGAGTCCCTAGAGAAGGAGGGAATAAAATAAAAACAGCCATTTTCCGCTGAAAAAATTAATCCACAACCCAAAAAAACAAAAAGTTTATTTTCATAATTGAAAGAAAAAAACTTAAACCAAAAGCAGAAGAATCAAACTGAAACAGCTGCCTGAAGAACTTTTCTACCAAAAACTGCTTCCGAAGAAGCAAATACATCAAAACAGTAGAATTTAGTAAATGTATGCAAAGAGGACCAAGTTGCCACTTTGCAAATCTGATCAACTGAAGCTTCATTCTTAAAAGCCCACGAAGTGGACACTGATCTAGTAGAATGAGCTGTAATTCTCTGAGGCGGGGCCTGACCCGACTCCAAATAAGCTTGATGAATCAAAAGTTTCAACCAAGAAGCCAAGGAAATAGCAGAAGCTTTCTGACCTTTCCTAGGACCAGAAAATAAAACAAATAGACTGGAAGTCTTCCTGAAAACTAATGAACAGTTCTCTCTTTAACAGAGGCCAAAACTGAAGAGCTCTGAGAATTGCACGGAGTTCTAAAATATTTATTGGTAATCTCGCCTCTTGAGATTTCCAAACCCCTTGTGCTGTCAGAGATCCCAAAACAGCTCCCCAACCTGAAAATCTGTTGTGATCACAGTCCAGGTTGGCCGAACAAAAGAAGCCCCTTGAACTAAACGATGGTGATCTATCCACCACGTTAGACAGTGTCATACATTGGGATTTAAGGATATTAATTGTGATATCTTTGTATAATCCTTGCACCATTGATTCAGCATGCAAAGCTGTAGAGGTCTCATGTGAAACGAGCAAAGGGGATTGCGTCTGATGCTGCAGTCATGAGACCTAAAACTTCCATGCACATAGCCACTGAAGGGAATGACTGAGACTGAAGGTGCCGGCAAGCTGCAACCAATTTTAAACGTCTCTTGTCTGTTAGAGACAGAGTCATGGACACTGAATCTATCTGGAAACCTAAAAAGGTGACCCTTGTCTGAGGAATCAAGAACCTTTTTGGTAAATTGATCCTCCAACCATGTTTCCGAAGAAACAACACTAGTTGATTTGTGTGAGATTCTGCAGTACGTAAAGACTGAGCTAGTACCAAGATATCGTCCAAATAAGGAAACACCGCAATACCCTGTTCTCTGATTACAGAGAGTAGGGCACCCAGAACCTTTGAAAAGATTCTTGGAGCTGTTGATAGGCCAAATGGAAGAGCAACAAATTGGTAATGCTTGTTTAGAAAAGAGAATCACAGAAATTGATAATGTTCTGGATGAATCGGAATATTAAGGTATGCATCCTGCAAGTCTATTGTGGACATATAATGTCCTTGCTGAACAAAAGGCAGAATAGTCCTTATAGTCACCATCTTGAAAGTTGGTACTCTTACAGAACGATTCAAAATTTTCAGATCCAGAACTGGTCTGAATAAATTTTCCTTTTTTGGGACAATGAATAGAATTGAATAAAACCCCAAACCTTGTTCCTGAAAAGGAACTGGCATGATTACCCCTGAAGACTCCAGGTCTGAAACACACTTCAGGAAAGCCTGAGCTTTTACTGGATTTGCTGGGATACGTGAGAGAAAAAATCTTCTCACAGGAGGTCTTACTCTGAATCCTATTTGATACCCTTGAGAGACAATGCTCTGAATCCATTGATTTTGGACAGATTTTATCCAAATATCCTTGAAAAACCTTAATCTGCCCCCTACCAGCTGAGCTGGAATGAGGGCCGCACCTTCATGCGGACTTAGGGGCTGACTTTGGTTTCCTAAATGGCTTGGATTTATTCCAATTGGAGGAAGGCTTCCAATTGGAAGCAGATTCCTTGGGGGGAGGATTGAGTTTTTGTTCCTTATTCTGACGAAAGGAACGAAAATGGTTAGAAGCCTTAGATTTACCCTTAGGTTTTTTATCCTGAGGCAGAAAAACTCCCTTTCCCCCAGTGACAGTTGAAATAATAGAATACAACTGAGAACCAAATAAATTATTACCTTGGAAAGAAAGAGATAGTAATCTAGATTTAGATGTCATATCAGCATTTCAATATTTAAGACACAAAGCTCTACTAGCTAATATAGCTAAAGACATGGATCTAACATCATTTTGATAATATCAAAAATGGCATCACAAATAAAATGATTAGCATATTGCAGTAAGCGAATAATGCTAGATAAGTCAGAATCCAATTCCTGTTGTGCTTAATTCTCCAACCAGAAAGTTGATGTAGCCGCAACATCAGCCAAAGAAATTGCAGGTCTGAGAAGATGACCTGAATATAAAAAGGCCTTCCTTAGATAAGATTCAAGCTTCCTATCTAAAGGATCCTTAAAGGAAGTACTATCTTCCATAGGAATAGTGGTACGTTTAGCAAGAGTAGAAATAGCCCCATCAACTTTGGGGATTTTTCCCCAAAACTCTATAGATTTTCCTGTAAAGGATACAATTTTTTAAACCTTGAAGAAGGAATAAAAAAAAGTACCTGGCTTATTCCATTCCTTAGAAATCATATCAGAAATAGCCTCAGGAATAGGAAAAACCCCTGGAGAAACCACAGGAGGTTTAAAAACAGCATTTAAACGTTTATAAGACTGAACGTCAAGAGGACTGGTTATCTCAATATCCAAAGTAATTAACACTTCTTTTAATAAAGAACGCATATACTCTATTTTTAAATAAATAAGTAGATTTGTCAGTGTCAATGTCTGAGGAAGAATCTTCTGTATCAGATAGATCCTCATCAGAAGAGGATAAATTATTATGTTGTTGGTCATTTGAAATTTCATAAACTAAATGAGAAGTTTTAAAAGTCCTTTTACGTTTATAAGAAGGTGGAAATGCAGACAAAGCTTTCAGGATAGAATCAGAAACAAATTCTTTAAAATTTACAGGTATATCATGCACATTAGAAGTTGAAGGAACTACAACTGGCAATGTACTATTACTGATGGATACACTATCTGCATGTAAACGTTTGTCATGACAACTATTACAAATGACATTCGGCGAAATAATTTCTACAATTTTACAACAAATGCACTTAGCTTTGGTAGAACCGATGTCAGGCAGCAATGTTCCAGCAGAAACTTCTGAGGCAGGATCAGATTGAGACATCTTGCAAAATGTAAGAGAAAAAACAACATATAAAGCAAAAACAGAATTTATGTTTACCTGATAAATTACTTTCTCCAACGGTGTGTCCGGTCCACGGCGTCATCCTTACTTGTGGGATATTCTCTTCCCCAACAGGAAATGGCAAAGAGCCCAGCAAAGCTGGTCACATGATCCCTCCTAGGCTCCGCCTACCCCAGTCATTCGACCGACGTTAAGGAGGAATATTTGCATAGGAGAAACCATATGGTACCGTGGTGACTGTAGTTAAAGAAAATAAAATATCAGACCTGATTAAAAAAACCAGGGCGGGCCGTGGACCGGACACACCGTTGGAGAAAGTAATTTATCAGGTAAACATAAATTCTGTTTTCTCCAACATAGGTGTGTCCGGTCCACGGCGTCATCCTTACTTGTGGGAACCAATACCAAAGCTTTAGGACACGGATGAAGGGAGGGAGCAAATCAGGTCACCTAAATGGAAGGCACCACGGCTTGCAAAACCTTTCTCCCAAAAATAGCCTCAGAAGAAGCAAAAGTATCAAACTTGTAAAATTTGGTAAAAGTGTGCAGTGAAGACCAAGTCGCTGCCCTACATATCTGATCAACAGAAGCCTCGTTCTTGAAGGCCCATGTGGAAGCCACAGCCCTAGTGGAATGAGCTGTGATTCTTTCGGGAGGCTGCCGTCCGGCAGTCTCGTAAGCCAATCTGATGATGCTTTTAATCCAAAAAGAGAGAGAGGTAGAAGTTGCTTTTTGACCTCTCCTTTTACCGGAATAAACAACAAACAAGGAAGATGTTTGTCTAAAATCCTTTGTAGCATCTAAATAGAATTTTAGAGCGCGAACAACATCCAAATTGTGCAACAAACGTTCCTTCTTTGAAACTGGTTTCGGACACAGAGAAGGTACGATAATCTCCTGGTTAATGTTTTTGTTAGAAACAACTTTCGGAAGAAAACCAGGTTTAGTACGCAAAACCACCTTATCTGCATGGAACACCAGATAAGGAGGAGAACACTGCAGAGCAGATAATTCTGAAACTCTTCTAGCAGAAGAAATTGCAACCAAAAACAAAACTTTCCAAGATAATAATTTAATATCAACGGAATGCAAGGGTTCAAACGGAACCCCCTGAAGAACTGAAAGAACTAAATTGAGACTCCAAGGAGGAGTCAAAGGTTTGTAAACAGGCTTGAGTCTAACCAGAGCCTGAACAAAGGCTTGAACATCTGGCACAGCTGCCAGCTTTTTGTGAAGTAACACCGACAAGGCGGAAATCTGTCCCTTCAGGGAACTTGCAGATAATCCTTTTTCCAATCCTTCTTGAAGGAAGGATAGAATCCTAGGAATCTTAACCTTGTCCCAAGGGAATCCTTTAGATTCACACCAACAGATATATTTTTTCCAAATCTTGTGGTAAATCTTTCGAGTTACAGGCTTTCTGGCCTGAACAAGAGTATCGATAACAGAATCTGAGAATCCTCGCTTCGATAAAATCAAGCGTTCAATCTCCAAGCAGTCAGCTGGAGTGAAACCAGATTCGGATGTTCGAACGGACCCTGAACAAGAAGGTCTCGTCTCAAAGCTAGCTTCCAAGGTGGAGCCGATGACATATTCACCAGATCTGCATACCAAGTCCTGCGTGGCCACGCAGGAGCTATCAAGATCACCGACGCCCTCTCCTGATTGATCCTGGCTACCAGCCTGGGGATGAGAGGAAACGGCGGGAACACATAAACTAGTTTGAAGGTCCAAGGTGCTACTAGTGCATCCACTAGAGCCGCCTTGGGATCCCTGGATCTGGACCCGTAGCAAGGAACTTTGAAGTTCTGACGAGAGGCCATTAGATCCATGTCTGGAATGCCCCACAGCTGAGTGACTTGGGCAAAGATTTCCGGATGGAGTTCCCACTCCCCCGGATGCAATGTCTGACGACTCAGAAAATCCGCTTCCCAATTTTCCACTCCTGGGATGTGGATAGCAGACAGGTGGCAGGAGTGAGACTCCGCCCATAGAATGATTTTGGTCACTTCTTCCATCGCTAGGGAACTCCTTGTTCCCCCCTGATGGTTGATGTACGCAACAGTCGTCATGTTGTCTGATTGAAACCGTATGAACTTGGTCCTCGCTAGCTGAGGCCAAGCCTTGAGAGCATTGAATATCGCTCTCAGTTCCAGAATATTTATCGGTAGAAGAGATTCTTCCCGAGACCAAAGACCCTGAGCTTTCAGGGATCCCCAGACCGCGCCCCAGCCCATCAGACTGGCGTCGGTCGTGACAATGACCCACTCTGGTCTGCGGAATGTCATCCCTTGTGACAGGTTGTCCAGGGACAGCCACCAACGGAGTGAGTCTCTGGTCCTCTGATTTACTTGTATCTTTGGAGACAAGTCTGTATAGTCCCCATTCCACTGACTGAGCATGCACAGTTGTAATGGTCTTAGATGAATGCGCGCAAAAGGAACTATGTCCATTGCCGCTACCATCAACCCGATCACTTCCATGCACTGAGCTATGGAAGGAAGAGGAACGGAATGAAGTATCCGACAAGAGTCTAGAAGTTTTGTTTTTCTGGCCTCTGTTAGAAAAATCCTCATTTCTAAGGAGTCTATAATTGTTCCCAAGAAGGGAACCCTTGTTGACGGGGATAGAGAACTCTTTTCCACGTTCACTTTCCAGCCGTGAGATCTGAGAAAGGCCAGGACGATGTCCGTGTGAGCCTTTGCTTGAGGAAGGGACGACGCTTGAATCAGAATGTCGTCCAGGTAAGGTACTACTGCAATGCCCCTTGGTCTTAGCACCGCTAGAAGGGACCCTAGTACCTTTGTGAAAATCCTTGGAGCAGTGGCTAATCCGAAAGGAAGCGCCACGAACTGGTAATGTTTGTCCAGGAATGCAAACCTTAGGAACCGATGATGTTCCTTGTGGATAGGAATATGTAGATACGCATCCTTTAAATCCACCGTGGTCATGAATTGACCTTCCTGGATGGAAGGAAGAATAGTTCGAATGGTTTCCATCTTGAACGATGGAACCTTGAGAAACTTGTTTAAGATCTTGAGATCTAAGATTGGTCTGAACGTTCCCTCTTTTTTGGGAACTATGAACAGATTGGAGTAGAACCCCATCCCTTGTTCTCTTAATGGAACAGGATGAATCACTCCCATTTTTAACAGGTTTTCTACACAATGTAAGAACGCCTGTCTTTTTATGTGGTCTGAAGACAACTGAGACCTGTGGAACCTCCCCCTTGGGGGAAGTCCCTTGAATTCCAGAAGATAACCCTGGGAGACTATTTCTAGCGCCCAAGGATCCAGAACATCTCTTGCCCAAGCCTGGGCGAAGAGAGAGAGTCTGCCCCCCACCAGATCCGGTCCCGGATCGGGGGCCAATATTTCATGCTGTCTTGGTAGCAGTGGCAGGTTTCTTGGCCTGCTTTCCCTTGTTCCAGCCTTGCATTGGTCTCCAAGCTGGCTTGGCTTGAGAAGTATTACCCTCTTGCTTAGAGGACGTAGCACTTTGGGCTGGTCCGTTTTTACGAAAGGGACGAAAATTAGGTCTATTTTTTGCCTTGAAAGGCCGATCCTGAGGAAGGGCGTGGCCCTTACCCCCAGTGATATCAGAGATAATCTCTTTCAAGTCAGGGCCAAACAGCGTTTTCCCCTTGAAAGGAATGTTTAGTAGCTTGTTCTTGGAAGACGCATCAGCCGACCAAGATTTCAACCAAAGCGCTCTGCGCGCCACAATAGCAAACCCAGAATTCTTAGCCGCTAACCTAGCCAATTGCAAAGTGGCGTCTAGGGTGAAAGAATTAGCCAATTTGAGAGCATTGATTCTGTCCATAATCTCCTCATAAGGAGGAGAATCACTATCGAGCGCCTTTATCAGTTCATCAAACCAGAAACATGCGGCTGTAGTGACAGGGACAATGCATGAAATTGGTTGTAGAAGGTAACCCTGCTGAGCAAACATCTTTTTAAGCAAACCTTCTAATTTTTTATCCATAGGATCTTTGAAAGCACAACTATCCTCTATGGGTATAGTGGTGCGTTTGTTTAAAGTAGAAACCGCTCCCTCGACCTTGGGGACTGTCTGCCATAAGTCCTTTCTGGGGTCGACCATAGGAAACAATCTTTTAAATATGGGGGGAGGGACGAAAGGAATACCGGGCCTTTCCCATTCTTTATTAACAATGTCCGCCACCCGCTTGGGTATAGGAAAAGCTTCTGGGAGCCCCGGCACCTCTAGGAACTTGTCCATTTTACATAGTTTCTCTGGGATGACCAACTTTTCACAATCATCCAGAGTGGATAATACCTCCTTAAGCAAAATGCGGAGATGTTCCAACTTAAATTTAAATGCAATCACATCAGGTTCAGCCTGTTGAGAAATGTTCCCTGAATCAGTAATTTCTCCCTCAGACAAAACCTCCCTGGCCCCCTCAGATTGGGTTAGGGGCCCTTCAGAGATATTAATATCAGCGTCGTCATGCTCTTCAGTAACTAAAACAGAGCAGCCACGCTTACGCTGACAAGGGTTCATTTTGGCTAAAATGTTTTTGACAGAATTATCCATTACAGCCGTTAATTGTTGCATAGTAAGGAGTATTGGCGCGCTAGATGTACTAGGGGCCTCCTGAGTGGGCAAGACTCGTGTAGACGAAGGAGGGAATGATGCAGTACCATGCTTACTCCCCTCACTTGAGGAATCATCTTGGGCATCATTGTCATTATCACATAAATCACATTTATTTAAATGAATAGGAATTCTGGCTTCCCCACATTCAGAACACAGTCTATCTGGTAGTTCAGACATGTTAAACAGGCATAAACTTGATAAGAAAGTACAAAAAACGTTTTAAAATAAAACCGTTACTGTCACTTTAAATTTTAAACTGAACACACTTTATTACTGCAATTGCGAAAAAACATGAAGGAATTGTTCAAAATTCACCAAATTTTCACCACAGTGTCTTAAAGCCTTAAAAGTATTGCACACCAAATTTGGAAGCTTTAACCCTTAAAATAACGGAACCGGAGCCGTTTAAAAACTTTAACCCCTTTACAGTCCCTGGTATCTGCTTTGCTGAGACCCAACCAACCCAAAGGGGAATACGATACCAAATGACGCCTTCAGAAAGTCTTTTCTAAGTATCAGAGCTCCTCTCACATGCGACTGCATGCCATGCCTCTCAAAAACAAGTGCGCCACACCGGCGCGAAAATGAGGCTCTGCTTATGCTTTGGGAAAGCCCCTAAGAAATAAGGTGTCTAATACAGTGCCTGCCGATATTATTATATCAAAAAACCCAGATAAAATGATTCCTCAAGGCTAAATATGTGTTAATAATGAATCGATTTAGCCCAGAAAAGTCTACAGTCTTAATAAGCCCTTGTGAAGCCCTTATTTACGATCGTAATAAACATGGCTTACCGGATCCCATAGGGAAAATGACAGCTTCCAGCATTACATCGTCTTGTTAGAATGTGTCATACCTCAAGCAGCAAGAGACTGCACACTGTTCCCCCAACTGAAGTTAATTGCTCTCAACAGTCCTGTGTGGAACAGCCATGGATTTTAGTTACGGTTGCTAAAATCATTTTCCTCATACAAACAGAAATCTTCATCTCTTTTCTGTTTCTGAGTAAATAGTACATACCAGCACTATTTCAAAATAACAAACTCTTGATTGAATAATAAAAACTACAGTTAAACACTAAAAAACTCTAAGCCATCTCCGTGGAGATGTTGCCTGTACAACGGCAAAGAGAATGACTGGGGTAGGCGGAGCCTAGGAGGGATCATGTGACCAGCTTTGCTGGGCTCTTTGCCATTTCCTGTTGGGGAAGAGAATATCCCACAAGTAAGGATGACGCCGTGGACCGGACACACCTATGTTGGAGAAATTATCTATTTCCTTATATGAGAGTTTCAGGAATGGGAAAAAATGCAAATAGCATAGCCCTCTGATAGAGAAAAAGGCAAGAGGCAAACATCAATGGGGTATTGAAATAATGAAAAAGTTTGGCGGCAATTATGACGCACAACGTAACTAAAACTTTTTTGGCGGCAAAAATAACCGGAAATTATACACTCGCGTCACTAATGACGCAACCGTGTGAAAGGTCTCGGCGTCAAGCATGACGCCGGAAATGACGAAGTTGCGTCATAGACTTATCTTTCCACACCAAAAATATTCTCGCACCAAGAATGACGCAATAAAGTTTAGCATTTGACGCACCCGCAGGCCTAATGCCTCCCGCAATTTGCAAGAAATAGTCAATTGAAAAAAAAGACTAAACCCCAGGTAAGAAATACATTTCTTAAAAAAATGTTTATATTCCCCAAATATGAAACTGACAGTCTGCAGAAGGAAATACATGAACCTGACTCATGGCAAATATAAGTACAATACATATATTTAGAACTTTATATAAATGCATAAAGTGCCAAACCATAGCTGAGGTGTCTTAAGTAATAAAAAACATACTTACCAAAAGACACACATCCACATATAGCAGATAGCCAAACCAGTACTAAAACAGTTATCAGTAGAGGTAATGGTAAATTGAGAGTATATCGTCGATCTGAAAAGGGAGGTAGGAGATGAATCTCTACGACCGATAACAGAGAACCTATGAAATAGACCCCCGTTAGGGAAATCTTTGTATTCAATAAGTGATACTCCCTTCACGTCCCTCTGACATTCACTGTACTCTGAGAGGAATCGGGCTTCAACAATGCTGAGAAGCGCATATCAACACAGAAATCTTAGCACAAACTTACTTCACCACCTCCATAGGAGGCAAAGTTTGTAAAACTGAATTGTGGGTGTGGTGAAGGGTGTATTTATAGGCATTTTGAGGTTTGGGAAACTTTGCCCTTCCTGGTAGGATTGTATATCCCATACGTCACTAGCTTATAGACTCTTGCCAATTATATGAAAGAAAATGTGTTTTATGTCCCTTTTAATGTATTTGAGTGGAAAGGACTGCAAAGTGTGTGTGTGTATGTATGTATGTATGTATGTATATATATATATATATATATATATATATATATATATATATATACACACTGTATATTAATAAAGCAAATTTAAACTGTTACACCTAGATTACGAGTTTTGCGTTAGAGGCTGTGTGGTGCTAATGAGCAGTTTATGTTCACCGCTCACTTACAGACAGCGCTGGTATTACGGGTTTTTACAAACCAGACAAGAAGTGAGCGTTGAGCAAAATTTTGCTCCTTACCGCACTTCAATACCAGCGCTGCTTACGTTAGCGGTGAGCTGGTGTAACGTGCTCGTGCACGATTTCCCCATAGGAATCAACGGGGAGAGTAAAACTCCTTAATGCAGCCCCATTGATTCCTATGGGGAAATACATTTTATGTCTACACCTAACACCCCAACATGAACCCCGAGTCTAAACACCCCTAATCTTACACTTATTAACCCGTAATCTGCCGCCCCGACATCGCCGCAACCTACATTATATTATTAACCCCTAATCTGCCGCTCCGGACACCGCCGCTACCTACATTATACTTATGAACCAGTACTAATAAGTACTTATACTTATCTATAGCCTGATGAAACAGTGTGTTACACTGAGAAACGCGTTGCTGTTGTTTTTACTATTTTAATAAAACTTTTAAAGTTTCTCCTATTCTCCACCTGCTGCCGACCTATCATTTACCCTATGGGGTGATTTATCTACCATTTTGGAGCTGTTTAATTCATCATTCAGGCCGCTGGATCTGTGGGACTGATCATTGCTGTACAGACCCCTGCCTGTGGTATCTCTGGACTCTCCCTGGTGAGACGAGGATCCCCTTTTGTGACATTATCCATTGGTCTACCGGACGACGAGCGGTTCCGGACTGCTGGTACTGCACATCTGTGCTTTACATCTTGTGAGAAGGATTCTTCTGTCATTTCTGCACCATATTTAAAGTTACCTTATGATCTGCACTATGTGGCGCCCTCTATTCTGATTTGTTTAGATTCCCTTGACCTGTGTCGCGGCATGACACCCTAGAGGAGCGGCCTATTGTTTTTTATACAAATCATCTGGGACCATTCATCACTGTTACTAAGGACTTCCTTACCATCAAACACTATCTATTGGACTAATAGTTTGTATATCCTAGTCCTTTTATATTGTCTATATTGTCAAATTTAGCTTTTTATCTGTATACCATATATCTTTCAATTTACAAGTGTTTTTTATTTCCCAAGTGCATTGTACTACTCCGAGGCTCCTCTTATAAGTACTGTAGTGTTATTATTTGCCACTAGAGTACTAGCTGCCTAATTTTAGAGATGTTTTTAAGGTGTAAGTGGCAGGCTTTAGCCAATGACTGAATATGAGGAGTGAAAGAAAGATCTGAGTCAAATGTGACCCTGAGATATCGGGCATGCGGGGAAGGGGTAATGATGGAGTTGTCGACAGTTATAGAGAGATTGGGGGTGGAGAATTTAGAAGAAGGGGGGAAAATAAGGAGCTCAGTTTTGGAGAGATTTAGCTTGAGGTAGTGAGAGGACATCCAGTTAGAGATGTGAGAAAGACAGTTAGGGGGGTAGTTATCAAGCCGTCTACTTTTCTGGCTTTGCCGGCCCAATACGTCCGCCTAAGCTCCCCTACCTTCGCCGCCGCGGACCTTGAATACGTTCGCCTAAGTTATCAAATAAAGCTGTCAAAAAGCCGCGGGGCGATGAGCAGCGGACTGTGAGAGTTATCACTCATCCGATCTCGCTGCTCTTCGGCTTTTTCCCAGCTTTATTGCTAGCCTGTCACTAAGCACCCACACTAAACTGCACTGTTCTACCCCCTATACCGGCGCCCCCGGAGCCTCCCGCAACTCAATAAAGTTACTAACCCCTAAACCGCCGCTCCTAGACCCTGCCGCAACTCTTATAAATGTATTAACCCCTAAACCGCCGCTCCCGGAGCCCACCGCCACCTACAATATACCTAGTAACCCCTATCCTGCCCCCCCTATACCGTCGCCCTCTATAATAAAATTATTAACCCCTATCCTGCTGATCCCGCACCTCGCCGCAACTAAATAGTTTATCCCCTAAACCGCCGCTCCCTGAACCCGCCGCAACCTATATTAAACCTATTAACCCCTATCCTGCCCCCCCCTACACCGTCGCCATCTATAATAAATTTATTAACCCCTATCCTGCCCCCCACTACGACGCCGCCACTGTAATAAATTTATTAACCCCTAAACTGATGTCTAACACTAACCCTAACGCCCCCTAACTTAAATATTAATTAAATAAATCTAAATAATATTTATATTATGAACTAAATTAATCCTATTTAAAACTAAATACTTACCTTTAAAATAAACCCTAATATAGCTACAATATAAATAATAATTATATTGTAGCTATCTTAGGATTTATTTTTATTTTACAGGCAACTTTCAATTTATTTTAACTAGGTACAATAGTTATTAAATAGTTATTAACTATTTAATACCTACCTATCTAAAATAAAGAGAAATTAACCTGTAAAATAACAACTAACCTAAGTTACAATTACACCTAACACTACACTATCATTAAATAAATTATTCCTATTTAAAACTAAATACTTACCTGTAAAATAAACCCTAAGATAGCTACAATATAAATAATAATTATATTGTAGCTATCTTAGGATTTATATTTATTTTACAGGTAACTTTGTATTTATTTTAGCTAGTTAGAATAGTTATTAAATAGTTATTAACTATTTAATAACTACCTAGCTAAAAGAAATAGAAAATAACCTGTAAAATATATCCTAACCTAAGTTACAATTAAACCTAATACTACACTATCATTAAATTAATTAAATAAACTACCTACAAATAACTACAATTAAATACAATTACATAAACTAACTAAAGTACAAAAAATAAAAAAAGCTAAGTTACAGAAAATAAAAAAATAAGTTACAAACATTTTACAAATATTACAACAATTTTAAGCTACTTACACCTAATCTAAGCCCCCTAATAAAATAACAAACCCCCCCAAAATAAAAAAATGCCCTACCCTATTGTAAATTAAATAAAGTTCAAAGCTCTTTTACCTTACCAGCCCTTAAAAGGGCCATTTGTGGGGGCATGCCCCCAAAAGTTCAGCTCTTTTGCCTGTAAATGAAAAATACAACCCCCCCAATATTAAAACCCACCACCCACATACCCCTAATCTAACCCAAACCCACCTTACAAAAACCTAACACTAATCCCCTGAAGATCATCCTACCTTGAGTCGTCTTCACTCAGCCGAGCAGCGATGGAACCCAAATGGACATCCGGACCGGCAGAAGTGATCATCCAAGGGGCGCTGAAGAAATCTTCCATCCGATGAAGTCATCATCCAGGCGGCGCTGAAGAAGTCTTCGATCCGGGCGATGTCATCTTCCAAGCCGGGTCTTGAATCTTCCTTCCGCCGCCGCGGAACATCATTCTTCACCGACGGACTACGACGAATGAAGGCTCCTTTAAGGGACGTCATCCAAGATGGCGTCCCCTCAATTCCGATTGGCTGATAGGATTCTATCAGCCAATCGGAATTAAGGAAGGAAAAATCTGATTGGCTGATGGAATCAGCCAATCAGATTCAAGTTCAATCCGATTGGCTGATCCAATCAGCCAATCAGATTGAGCTCGCATTCTATTGGCTGATCGGAACAGCCAATAGAATGCGAGCTCAATCTGATTGGCTGATTCCATCAGCCAATCAGATTTTTCCTACCTTAATTCCGATTGGCTGATAGAATCCTATCAGCAAATCGGAATTGAGGGGACGCCATCTTGGATGACGTCCCTTAAAGGAGCCTTCATTCGTCGTAGTCCGTCGGTGAAGAAGGAGGTTCCGCGTCGGTGGAAGGAAGATTCAAGACCCGGCTTGGAAGATGACATCGCCCGGATCGAAGACTTCTTCAGCGCTGCCTGGATGATGACTTCATCGGATGGAAGATTTCTTCAGCGCCCCTTGGATGATCACTTCTGCCGGTCCGGATGTCCACTTGGGTTCCATCGCTGCTCGGCTGAGTGAAGACGACTCAAGGTAGGATAATCTTCAGGGGATTAGTGTTAGGTTTTGGTAAGGGGGGTTTGGGTTAGATTAGGGGTATGTGGGTGGTGGGTTTTAATGTTGGGGGGGGTTGTATTTTTCATTTACAGGCAAAAGAGCTGAACTTTTGGGGGCATGCCCCCACAAATGGCCCTTTTAAGGGCTGGTAAGGTAAAAGAGCTTTGAACTTTTTTAATGTAGAATAGGGTAGGGAATTTTTTTATTTTGGGGGGGTTTGTTATTTTATTAGGGGGCTTAGATTAGGTGTAAGTAGCTTAAAATTGTTGTAATATTTGTAAAATGTTTGTAACTTATTTTTTTATTTTCTGTAACTTAGCTTTTTTTATTTTTTGTACTTTAGTTAGTTTATGTAATTGTATTTAATTGTAGTTATTTGTAGGTAGTTTATTTAATTAATTTAATGATAGTGTAGTATTAGGTTTAATTGTAACTTAGGTTAAGATTTATTTTACAGGTTATTTTCTATTTCTTTTAGCTAGGTAGTTATTAAATAGTTAATAACTATTTAATAACTATTCTAACTAGCTAAAATAAATACAAAGTTACCTGTAAAATAAATATAAATCTTAAGATAGCTACAATGTAATTATTAATTATATTGCAGCTATCTTAGGGTTTATTTTATAGGTAAGTATTTAGTTTTAAATAGGAATAATATATTAAAGTATAGTGTAGTGTTAGGTGTAATTGTAACTTAGGTTAGTTTTTATTTTACAGGTAAATTTCTCTTTATTTTAGCTAGGTAAGCTATTAAATAGTTAATAACTATTTAATAGCTATTGGACCTAGTTAAAATAAATTGAAAGTTGCCTGTAAAATAAAAATAAATCCTAAGATAGCTACAATATAATTATTATTTATATTGTAGCTATATTAGGGTTTATTTTACAGGTAAGCATTTAGTTTTAAATAGGATTAATTTAGGTAATAATAGAAATATTATTTAGATTTATTTAATTAATATTTATGTAAAGGGGGCATTAGGGTTAGTGTTAGACTTAGGTTTAGGGGTTAATAACGTTATTATAGAGGGCGGCGGTATAGGGGGGCAGGATAGGGGTTAATAGGTATAATGTAGGTGGCGGTGGGCTCTGGGAGCGGCGGTTTAGGCGTTAATATGTATAGAGTAGCTTGCGGTGGGCTCCGGGAGCGGCGGTTTAGGGGGTAATAACTTTATTTAGTTGCGGCGGTGTAGGGGGGACAGATTAGCGGTGTTTAGACTCGGGGTACATGTTAGGGTGTTAGGTGCAGACAGCTCCCATAGAAATCAATGGGATGTCGGGCAGCAGCGAACTTGTACTTTCGCTATGGTCAGACTCCCATTGATTCCTATGGGATCCGCCGCCTCCAGGCTGGCGCTTTGAAAACCAGGTACGCTGGGCCGTAAAAGTGCCGAGCGTACCTGCTAGTTTTTTGATAACTAGCAAAAGTAGTGAGATTGTGCCGCACACAATGTGTGCGGAACATCTGGAGTGACGTAAGAATCGATCTGTGTCGGACTGAGTCCGGCGGATCGAAGTTTACGTCACAAAATTCTACTTTTGCCACTCTCGAGCCTTTGATAACTAAGGCGAATCAGCCTCGCCACAAATACGCTGCGGAATTCCAGCGTATTTGAGGTTGACGGCATGATAACTAGGCCCCTTAGTGACAAGGAGATAGGTCTGGTGCAGAGAAGTAGATTTGGGTGTCGTCGGCATACAAATGATATTGTAAACCGTGGGAATTTATTAGGGAACCTAGTGATGACGTGTAGATTGAGAAGAGAAGGGGACCAAGGACAGAGCCTTGCGGTGCTCTGACAGAAAGTGGTGACGGGGCAGAGGAGGCCCCAGAGAAGGCTACACTAAAGGTACGGTTTGACAGGTAGTAAGAGAGCCACGAGAGGGCTGTGTCACAGATGCAGAAGGATTCGAGGGTATGGAGCAAAAGAGGGTGGTCAACAGTGTCAAAGGCTGCGGACAGATCAAGGAGGATAAGCAGAGAGAATTGGCCTTTTGATTTTGCTGTAAGTAGGTCGTTGGTAACCTTAACAATTGCTGTCAATGACTAATCCGGCTTCCTCCAATCACAGCATGGCCTCAGGCAATGACTACCTTGGGGAGAAATCCGTGATTGGAGTAAGCCAGATTAGTCATTGTTGACGTGTGAAGAGAGGATTTCCAGGAGGGGAAAGTTGCTCTGGCTGTGCAAAGAAGAGAGGTAAGTTTTTAATCAAAACGGCTGCTTTCTAAACTTTGATGAATGAAAGTGCTCCTGTTTTTAATAGTATTTATAAAAAAACTGGCTTTCATTCATCAAAGTTTACCTTAACTTTAATTTTATCTGTGTCAATTGCAATTAGTAATGGCACTTGTCAGGAAGGTCCTTTGTCCCCATTATTATTTGCATTAGCAATGGAAGTACTAGCCACAAAACTATGTTTGAATTTTAATATTTAGGGCATAACTATTGGTACAACCCAATACAAATTAGCATTATTTGCAGATGATGTTGTGCTTACGCTTGCCTCTCTCCCTGATTCACTTGCAGCACTTTCTACAGAGTTTGCGGCATATAGTGTGTACAAATCTGAATTTCTTAGTTTATCTAACCACCCATCAACCATACTCCAAATAAAACAGATTACCATATTCAGTTTAGATCTAAATCAATAAAGTATCTGGGAATACAAATATGGGTAGATTAACTGCTACTATTTTCTGTGAAAATTCAGGCTTTAGTGCACAATATACAGAAAGACTTGCAAAGCTGGGAGCAGAAAAAACTATCCTGGCTAGGCCGAATTCAGGCTGTTAAGATTTCTGTTCTACCAAATATATAATATTTTTTTCAGGCTCTTCCCACTCCAATACCGGATACCTACTTTCATACATTACAAATGGCCAGAATATCTGCAAAAACCATGTATAGATCAAAAGATAAAGGGGGTATGGGGGTACCAAACCTTGAGTTTTATAGACTGCTGTAAGAATGTACAGAATAAGGAATGGGTTTTCATGGAGAACTGTGTCTTTAATTACCCACACTTTGGCAGTTTGCGCTGGTTATTGCAAGAACAAAATAAATCTTTCAACAGTTTATCCACTATAGTTATTGAAACTCGTAAGGTGTGGGATCGAGTGTAAAACAACTCACCACCATTTCCACAATACCCTTGCCTTAACCCCTATCCTACACAATTTAGCTTATTCCATTGGACAGGGGGCAGCCTTTGTACTATACATGCACTAGTATCTTGTTTTACTGTATTAGAGGGCAGTAAATTGAAACGGAAAGGAGACTTAGCTGACATGGGTATACATTTTTTTTTATCATTGGTACAAATGTTTGCAACTATCCCATTTCATTTTTAGTCATCCTGATAATCCTAAAATTAGCAGAACTCTTACGCCATTTGAACCCCTCTTATCACACCACTGGAGGGAATTTATTCATAGCCCATAAGCAACTCCTTTTTTTCACTTCTGAAATTTACCCTCTTTTTTTTTTTATCTTTTATTTATATCCAACAATGCAGACATACATAAAAACATCATATTGAACCACGCAGGGTAGAAAAAGAAAACCGGTACATTATACAAGGTGCAAATTGAGATATTTAAGGTTTCAATAAAGCTATGTTCATATGGCAATCATGTAAAGTTTCAGTCTTCATTATGACCCTGCTTAGTGTCCTAAATATCTACATTGTTGGGGATTTTCTTTTTTAAACATCTTAGGTATTCCCACAACCTAAACTAACTAAATAAAAGTAAATGTTAACAATTGGGCATCAACTTCTATATATTATGCAGGTAGATAAAGTTGAAAGCTATGGAGTCACAACAACCTTATAGCTGTGCTTTACTTGATATCCTGGGTATATAAGTAGGCTATAAAATTACTTAATATTGCCTAGGAGGAGACATAGGGCCTTGGGTCCTGTTAAAGATTCACAGGACATGGTATGTTGGGTATACTTTGCGGATTAATAATACTACCAACAATAAAATCACATTTGTCCCCTAATGTGTGATATAAGATAAATACTAAAGGTAAGGAAATATTTATGCATAATATCTAAGCAAGTGTGGTAACACGCTCAACGTATATAGACAAAACTTCTATTGGTTATGCAAGTAAATACATTCTGATGGAAACTATGGAGCCACCATAATCTTGTAGCCATGCACCACTCGATAATCTGGATATGTAAGTGGGATATGAAGTGGTCTAATATTGCCTAGGTGGAGACATAGGGCCCTGGGTCCTGTTACAGATTCACTGGACATTTATGTTAGTTATACATCACAGAATAACAGTAGTATAAACATTTATGTCTCCTAATATATGGTACAAGAAAAATACTGGAGGTAAAGAAATATTTATGCATCGTATCTGAATATGTGTGGTGACACTATCAACGAATATATAGGCAAAGCTTCTATTTGTTATTCAAGTAAATACATTTTGTTAGGAGCTATGAAATCACAATATCCCTAGAGCTATGTTCTACTCGATATTCTGGATATGTAAGTGGGATATGAAGTTACTTAATATTGCCTAAGTGGATACATATAGCCTTGGGTCCAATTAAAGATTTTCTGGACATTTTGTGTTGGGTATACCATGCAGAGTAATAATAAAACAAACAATAGAGTCACATTTGTCTCCTAGTGTACGATACAAGATAAATACTGAAGGTAGAAAAATATTTATGCATCAAATCTGGATATGTGCAATATATCAACGAATATAGACAGTCAAAAACTTGAGGATTCTGGCTTAAAGGATAAACTAGTAGCTGACTAGGGATAGTCTACCTAGAGACATAGAACTGTAGATCCCAATAAAGGCTTACTTTGTCACATGGTGTTCAGACCCATTAGCTTTTTTTTTTTTTATAGAAATGGTGGCCTATATAAGAAATGTACAATTTGCAGCATAATAGCATTACTTGCATGAAACATGTGAATTCCAAAAGTAAAAAAAGAATAATAATAACATACATGCCCCATAACTGAGTATGTTGCCCAGTACTAATAAGAAAAAATAACAATAAAATAACCCCCCCCCAAAAGAAATAATTACATAACTAAGTAAAGAACAAGGAAATAAAGCTTAGCACGTTCTACAAATATGGACAAATTGTTAGATAACAGTGTTAGTTGCTGTGTGAATCACTTTTTTTTTGTCCAGTTCTACTGTTCAAAATACTATTATGCAGAGTTTTCAGTATGTTCAGCGTCATAAAAAATATTAGGAGTACTCGCGGTACCGACATCCAGTATTAAAGTCCATAAAAGACTAAGAAGATGTAATTTAGAGCAAAATGGTGGGTAGCAGCTTAAGACCTAAATGAGTTATATTTTAGCCGACACCGGTTGATAAGCGCTCCTCTTGCAAATGCAAAGAAACAGTCTCCAATTTCAAGCCCTGTTTCCCCTCTTCAGGTAAGCCAGTAGCCGATGTCATAGTAGGGAAGACAAAGCAATGATCCCTGTACTCTATCAGATTAACAATAGGGCTGTTTAACGGATCTAGATGCAAGATGAAATCTGTGCTGCTTACATTCAGCATGTCTGGCGCCCTCCATTTCGACAGACTGAGGCTTCACAACCGCCGCATTTAACAGATCAGGCCCTTCACTCTTACCCCAGCTGTCTCTCAAGGGTGCTTCCAGGGGTCCCAAAAGAATCCCCTTTGTGTCCTCAGAAGAAGTTTGAATAGTGAAAGCTGTATCAGTTGTTGAAAGTTCCGCCATGTTAAGATCTGAATGCAGAGTTTGCACGCATGTGGATTTGGAAGCGCGCAGGTAGGTCAGTAAGTTCTGTGTAGCTGTTTCTAGTGCATTGAATGCCGGTGAGAGGTGAGCTGCCAAGGCAGCAACTATATCTTGTGTAGATGCATTGATCTCCATGGTGGGCATGTTTGAGATACTGTAATATCTGTATCACGTGGCAAGCCCTGCACCTTACCCAATACCGTCTGGTATTATACACTTCTTCGACTTCTCGGCAGCCAAGAGGTGTCCGTCTTGATCCCAAGGGGCTCCCGAACAGCTGTTCTGTTAAGGGAAACAGGATGGCTCTAAGTATGACCACGTTTCAGCTATAAAGGGCAAGATTTTACAGAGAGCAACACATGCCCGTGGCCATCTTGTAACGCCGCCCACCGGAAGTCCTGAAATGTACCCTCTTATGTACATACTTGGGAAGAGAACATTTCTGTGAAAGACTGGTCCACGATATTATATCAGATGTGGGCATCCTCTTTCTCAATGGGAATCAAAGAAACAAATAAACGCCTAAATCAATGGTATCTTACTTTCCATAGAATAGCAAAAATCTACCAAACTCTTCTACTTTGTGTTGGAGAGAATGTGGGCAGGTAGGCACATTGACATACATTTGGTGGGGTTGCTCTCCAAATTCCCTCATATTGGACTTTAGTTAACAGAGAGATGGGAAGGGCACTTTCCTTTAATATACTACTTGATCTTGTAGTTTATTATTATTGAGAATTGTGCTAAGGACCTTATCCCCAGAATATGGAAAAAGAGAGAAGTGCAGTCTAGAGAAGCTTGGGTTCATTTTGTAACACTGGTATTATCATTAAAAGTACCATTATCTTTTGATACATAGGCCCCTATTTATCAAAGGTCTTGCGGACCTGATCCGACAGTGCGGATCAGGTCCGCAAGACCTCGCTAAATGCGGAGAGCAATATGTTCTCCGCATTTAACATTGCACCAGCAGCTCACAAGAGCTGCTGGTGCAACGCCGCCCCCCTGCTGACTCGTGGTCAATTGGCGGCCAGCAGGGAGTCATGCTAGTAGGGCTTACTGCAATTAGTTAACAATAGTGGGGGTTAGTATCCAATGCTATTTGGGGAACTGGGTCAGCTGCGGTTAGGGGTAAAAGCAGTGGAAAAGTCGAAACCAAGTTTAGAGAAGGATTATTAATGGTAGGAGTTAACTCAGTGCAGAGGATTATTTTTTGGGGGGTTTACACTGCCTTTTGGGTGGTGTAAGGTGCTTAAAGGGACAGTTAGCTGAAAAATTGTTTTCTCCTGTTAAGTGTAGTCAGTCCACGGGTCATCCATTACTTATGGGATTATATCTCCTCCCTAACAGGAAGTGCAAGAGGATCACCCAAGCAGAGCTGGTATATAGCTCCTCCCCTATACGTCATACCCAGTCATTCTCTTGCACCTAACTAATAGATAGGACGTGTGAGAGGAATGTGGTTGTTAAACTTAGTTTTTTATTTCTTCAATCAAAAGTTTGTTATTTTAAACAGCACCGGAGTGTGTTGTTCTTTCTCAGGCAGCATTAGAAGAAGAATCTACCTGAGTTTGTGTATGATCTTAGCGGTCGTAACTAAGATCCATTTGCTGTTCTCAGCCATTCTGAGGAGTGAGGTAACTTCAGAACAGGGGACAGCGGGCAGGGTTCACCTGCAAGGAGGTATGTTGCAGTATATTATTTTCTAAGGAATGGAATTGACTGAGAAAATACTGCTAATACCGATGTAATGTAAGTGCAGCCTTAAATGCAGTAGTAGCGACTGGTATCAGGCTGATATGTATGTATGTTTACACTGAGGTATTTCTGGGGAATGGAACTTCACTAAGAAAATACTGTATACATTTAACTTATATTTGAGCCTCCACTGCAGTGAAAGCGACTAGCAGCAGGCTTATTAATAACATTTCATAATTTTATATTTAAAACGTTTACTGGCATGTTAATCGTTTTTCTCTGAGGTACTTGGTGATAAAACCTTATGGGCATTATTTTTCCACATGGCTGTCGTTTGTTTTTGAATAAAATCAGTTTACTGAGCTTCCCCACTGTTGTATTATGAGTGGGAGGGGCCTATTTTGGCGCTTTATTGCGCAGTAAAAATTCAGTCACAGTCTTCCTATTTCTTCCTCCATGATCCAGGACGTCTCTACAGAGCCCAGGGGTCTCCAAAACTAGTTTTGAGGGAGGTAATCACTCACAGCAGACCTGTGAGACTGTGTTTTGACTGTGATAAAAACGCTTATATTAAATTGTTATCCGTTTTTGGGTACTAAGGGGTTAATCATCCATTTGCTGGTGGGTGCAATCCTTTGCTAACTTAATGCATTTACTGTGAAAATTTGGTTGCTATAACTAATTTGGTTCATTATTATTTCAACTGTGACAGTTTTTTGTGCTTCTTAAAGGCACAGTAACGTTTTTTATATTGCTTGTAAATTTATTTGAAAAGTATTTTCCAAGCTTGCTAGTCTAATTGCTAGTTTGTTTAAACATGTCTGACACAGAGGAATCTCTTTGTGCAATATGTTTAAAGGCCAATGTGGAGCCCAATAGAAATTTGTGTACTAATTGCATTGATGCTACTTTAAATAAAAGCCAATCTGTACATGTAAAGAAAATTTCACCAGACAACGAGGGGGAAGTTATGCCGACTAACTCTCCTCACGTGTCAGTACCTTCATCTCCCGCTCAGGAGGTGCGTGATATTGTGGCGCCAAGTACATCAGGGCGGCCCTTACAAATCACTTTGCAAGACATGGCTAATGTTATGACTGAAGTATTATCTAAATTGCCAGAATTTAGGGGTAAACGCGACCACTCTGGGGTGAGAACAGAGTGCGCTGATAATAATAGAGCCATGTCTGATACTGCGTCACAATTTGCAGAACATGAGGACGGAGAGCTTCATTCTGTGGGTGACGGATCTGATCCAAGTAAACTGGACTCAGACATTTCAAATTTTAAATTTAAGCTTGAGAACCTCCGTGTATTACTAGGGGAGGTTTTAGCAGCTCTGAATGATTGTAACACGGTTGCAATTCCAGAGAAATTATGTAGGCTGGATAGATACTATGCGGTACCGGTGTGTACTGATGTATTTCCTATACCTAAGAGGCTTACAGAAATTATTAACAAGGAGTGGGATAGACCCGGTGTGCCTTTTTCACCCCCTCCTATATTTAGAAAAATGTTTCCAATAGACGCCACCACACGGGACTTATGGCAGACGGTCCCTAAGGTGGAGGGAGCAGTTTCTACTCTGGCTAAGCGCACCACTATCCCGGTGGAGGATAGCTGTGCTTTTTCAGATCCAATGGATAAAAAGTTAGAGGGTTACCTTAAGAAAATGTTTGTTCAACAAGGTTTTATATTACAACCCCTTGCATGCATTGCGCCTGTCACGGCTGCGGCGGCATTCTGGTTTGAGTCTCTGGAAGAGACCATTAGCTCAGCTCCATTGGATGACATTATAGACAAGCTTAGAGTCCTTAAGCTAGCTAATTCATTTATTTCTGATGCCGTAGTACACTTAACTAAGCTTACGGCTAAGAACTCCGAATTCGCCATTCAAGCGCGCAGAGCGCTGTAGCTTAAATCCTGGTCAGCCGATGTGACTTCTAAATCTAAATTGCTTAACATACCTTTCAAAGGGCAAACATTATTCGGGCCCGGTTTGAAAGAAATTATCGCTGACATTACTGGAGGTAAGGGCCATGCCCTGCCTCAAGACAGAGCCAAACCAAGGGCTAAACAGTCTAATTTTTGTGCCTTTCGTAACTTCAAGGCAGGAGCAGCATCAACTTCCTCCGCTCCAAAACAGGAAGGAACTGTTGCTCGCTACAGACAGGGCTGGAAACCTAACCAGTCCTGGAACAAGGGCAAGCAGGCCAGAAAGCCTGCTGCCGCCCCTAAGACAGCATGAAGTGAGGGCCCCTGATCCGGAAACGGATCTAGTGGGGGGCAGACTTTCTCTCTTCGCCCAGGCTTGGGCAAGTGATGTCCAGGATCCCTGGGCGTTAGAGATCATATCTCAGGGATATCTTCTGGACTTCAAAGCTTCTCCTCCAAAAGGGAGATTTCATCTTTCAAGGTTGTCAGCAAACCAGATAAAGAAAGAGGCGTTTCTACGCTGTGTACAAGACCTTTTAATAATGGGAGTGATCCACCCAGTTCCGCGGTCGGAACAGGGACAAGGGTTTTACTCAAATCTGTTTGTGGTTCCCAAAAAAGAGGGAACCTTCAGACCAATCTTGGACTTAAAGATCCTAAACAAATTCCTAAGAGTTCCATCGTTCAAAATGGAAACTATTCGGACAATCTTACCTATGATCCAAAAGGGTCAGTACATGACCACAGTGGATTTAAAGGATGCCTACCTTCACATACCGATTCACAAAGATCATTATCGGTACCTAAGGTTTGCCTTCCTAAACAGGCATTACCAGTTTGTAGCTCTTCCCTTCGGGTTAGCTACGGCTCCAAGAATCTTTACAAAGGTTCTGGGCTCTCTTCTGGCGGTACTAAGACCGCGAGGAATATCGGTAGCTCCGTACCTAGACGACATTCTGATACAAGCGTCAAGTTTCCAAACTGCCAAGTCTCATACAGAGTTAGTTCTGGCATTTCTAAGGTCGCATGGGTGGAAGGTGAACGTAGAAAAGAGTTCTCTATTGCCACTCACAAGAGTTCCCTTCTTGGGGACTCTTATAGATTCTGTAGAAATGAAAATTTACCTGACAGAGGACAGGTTAACAAAACTTCTAAATGCTTGCCGTGTCCTTCATTCCATTCAACACCCGTCAGTGGCTCAATGCATGGAGGTAATCGGCTTAATGGTAGCGGCAATGGACATAGTACCTTTTGCACGCCTGCATCTCAGACCACTGCAATTGTGCATGCTAAGTCAGTGGAATGGGGATTACTCAGATTTATCCCCTATGCTGAATCTGGATCAAGAGACCAGAGATTCTCTTCTATGGTGGCTTTCTCGGCCACATCTGTCCAGGGGGATGCCCTTCAGCAGGCCAGATTGGACGATTGTAACAACAGACGCCAGCCTGCTAGGTTGGGGCGCTGTCTGGAATTCCCTGAAGGCTCAGGGATCATGGACTCAGGAGGAGAAACTCCTTCCAATAAACATTCTGGAATTAAGAGCGGTTTTCAATGCTCTTCTGGCTTGGCCTCAGTTAGCAACTCTGAGGTTCATCAGGTTCCAGTCGGACAACATCACGACTGTGGCTTACATCAACCATCAGGGAGGGACAAGGAGTTCCCTAGCGATGATGGAAGTCTCAAAGATAATTCGCTGGGCAGAGTCTCACTCTTGCCACCTGTCAGCGATCCACATCCCAGGCGTGGAGAACTGGGAGGCGGATTTCCTAAGTCGCCAGACTTTTCATCCGGGGGAGTGGGAACTTCATCCGGAGGTATTTGCCCAACTGCTTCGGCGTTGGGGCAAACCAGATCTGGATCTCATGGCGTCTCGCCAGAACGCCAAGCTTCCTTGTTACGGATCCAGGTCCAGGGACCCGGGAGCGGTACTGATAGATGCTTTGACAGCACCTTGGGTCTTCAACATGGCTTATGTGTTTCCACCCTTCCCGATGCTTCCTCGATTGATTGCCAGGATCAAACAGGAGAGAGCATCGGTGATTCTAATAGCGCCTGCGTGGCCACGCAGGACCTGGTATGCAGATCTAGTGGACATGTCGTCCTGTCCACCATGGTCTCTGCCTCTGAGACAGGACCTTCTGATTCAGGGTCCTTTCAAACATCCAAATCTAATTTCTCTGAGGCTGACTGCATGGAGATTGAACGCTTGATTCTATCAAAGCGTGGATTCTCAGAGTCAGTGATTGATACCTTAATACAGGCTAGGAAACCTGTTACCAGGAAAATTTACCATAAAATATGGCGTAAATACTTGCATTGGTGCGAATCCAAGAGTTACTCATGGAGTAAGGTTAGGATTCCTAGGATATTGTCTTTTCTACAAGAAGGTTTAGAAAAGGGTTTATCTGCTAGTTCGTTAAAGGGACAGATCTCAGCTCTGTCCATCCTTTTACACAAGCGTTTGTCAGAAGTTCCAGACGTTCAGGCTTTTTGTCAGGCTTTGGCCAGGATTAAGCCTGTGTTTAAAACTGTTGCTCCGCCGTGGAGCTTAAACTTAGTTCTTAACATTTTACAGGGTGTTCCGTTTGAACCCCTTCATTCCATTGATATCAAGCTGTTATCTTAGAAAGTTCTGTTTTTAATGGCTATTTCCTCGGCTCGAAGAGTCTCTGAGTTATCGGCCTTACATTGTGATTCTCCTTATCTGATTTTTCAGACAAGGTAGTTCTGCGTACTAAACCTGGGTTCTTACCTAAGGTAGTCACTAACAGGAATATCAATCAAGAGATTGTTGTTCCATCATTGTGCCCTAATCCTTCTTCAAAGAAGGAACGACTTCTGCACAATCTGGACGTCGTCCGTGCCCTGAAATTTTATTTGCAGGCAACTAAAGATTTTCGCCAAACTTCTTCCCTGTTTGTCGTTTATTCTGGACAGAGGAGAGGTCAAAAAGCTTCGGCTACCTCTCTCTCTTTCTGGCTTCGTAGCATAATACGTTTAGCCTATGAGACTGCTGGTCAGCAGCCTCCTGAAAGAATTACAGCTCATTCTACTAGAGCTGTGGCTTCCACTTGGGCCTTTAAAAATGAGGCCTCTGTTGAACAGATTTGCAAGGCTGCAACTTGGTCTTCACTTCACACCTTTTCGAAATTTTACAAATTTGACACTTTTACTTCTTCGGAGGCTGTTTTTGGGAGAAAGGTTCTTCAGGCAGTGGTTCCTTCCGTGTAAAGATCCTGCCTGTCCCTCCCGTCATCCGTGTACTTTTAGCTTTGGTATTGGTATCCCATAAGTAATGGATGACCCGTGGACTGACTACACTTAACAGGAGAAAACATAATTTATGCTTACCTGATAAATTCCTTTCTCCTGTAGTGTAGTCAGTCCACGGCCCGCCCTGTTTTTACGGCAGGTCTAAATTTTAAATTAAACTCCAGTCACCACTGCACCCTATAGTTTCTCCTTTCTCGTTTGGTTTCGGTCGAATGACTGGGTATGACGTAGAGGGGAGGAGCTATATAGCAGCTCTGCTTGGGTGATCCTCTTGCACTTCCTGTTAGGGAGGAGATATAATCCCATAAGTAATGGATGACCCGTGGACTGACTACACTACAGGAGAAAGGAATTTATCAGGTAAGCATAAATTATGTTTTCCCCTTAATGTGTTTTTAATGACTTGTTATACCATCTGCAGAGTATAAAATGTATGAGAAATTGCATTTTCAGGTTTATTTGTGTATATGAAATAGCTAGTTTTGTGCTTTTAAACCACAGCCTATTACAATGGGTTAAACTTTCAGGTAATATCTGATCTCATTATGTTATCACTTGCTTCCTTGTCTTATATCTGTTTGTAAACCAAAGTTTAATACTTAGAGAGAACACAGGAAAATTAACATTTTATTACTTAAAGTGAAGGTCAACTTCACGCAACTGCCCCATGACATTGGATAGACTTTGCAAAATGAGGGTGGGTTTAATTTCTCAAATTTGTTATATTTAAGTATTTTTTAACATTTTTACCTTTTGAGCGCTCCGACGATAAGCGCAACTCTCCCGTCTGGCATTTTGTCAAATTGATTGACAGATGAAGATTCTTAAAAGAATGAATTCTTGTTTCCCCGTGACGTTTATGCAAAGGAGCTCAACGCCCCGGGGGGAAGCAACTATATCTTGTGTAGATGCATTGATCTCCATGGTGGGCATGTTTGAGATACTGTAATATCTGTATCACGTGATTGACAGATGAAGATTCTTAAAAGAATGAATTCTTGTTTACCCGTGACGTTTATGCAAAGGAGCTCAACGCCCCGGGGGCGAAAAACAAGGATGCGTTCTTTTAAGAATCATCATCTGTCAATCAATTTGACAAAATGCCGGGCGGGAATGCTGCGCTTATCGTCGGAGCGCTCAAAAGGTAAATTTTTTTAAAAATAATGAAATATAACATATTATTAAATGAGTTAAACCCACCCTCATTTTACAAAGTCTATCCAATGCCGTGGGGCAGTTGCGTGAAGTTGACCATCACTTTAAATATGCTGCACCCCACTGGGAGTGTAATTTCTTCTGCTGGCTGTGTTTACTTAGGCTTGTCACTTGCATAGACTCCAGTATAGAAACTTTCAGTATAGGTGGGGATACCACAGGCTTAATCAGCTATTTTAAATGCCGAAATAAGGGTAAACTAGATACATGTAAACAATTTAATACACTCCAGCAAGTAAAATGGATCTCTGGGAACAATTTAAAGGTGAAATCATTTTTAGATAAACTGTCTCTTTATGACGGGCTAAGGAACAATAGAGAAAAAGGTTTACATATTACATAGCATCATAGTATTTAACTTTTATGTGGTACTTATACTAACAAAAATAAACTGATTGCCTGCAAAAGCCTTTATTTAAATGCTTTAACTAAAAGTTAATTTAATGGCCTCTATCTCATGAATGGAAAGCAACCTGTAGATTTAAGATATATTGAGTTAAAAACAAACATACTGTTTAGCATTTCAGTTTCTTTAACAAACATGAATAGTTTGACAATTTTAAGTTTCTGGGGGGAAAAAATCTCACCAATGTTAAGGAGTTAAATCTGCAATGTGATGAAACTGACTCATTTATAGAATAAATAAAGACCTAACACAATAAGCCCTTATGGCTTCTTCTTTTTAAAATAGGTTAAAGAATGACTATCGTGGACTAGTCTTTCTAAGGTTGATGTGGGTAACCAGACATAGACACCTTATCCAGTGTACAGTGGGCTATAGAAGTTGCTCCTAGGGTGGGGAGTATCCATAGAAAAAGCTATTCTGTTTTTGTTTATCCCCTGGTTGAGCGCTTGTCTCTTATCGTGCATGTCTTGAATCCTGATTTATTGCTTAAAATTCAAATCCAGTTGTATTGCACAAGTAAATAATCCAATTTAATTAGCAGTTGTTTTTATAATATTCAGATAAATAAAAGCTGCAAAACAATAATGATTCAACCTTGTACTTACTTGAATTCTTGTCTCTAAAAGTTTTCCATACTCGGACTCAGTGGCGATTTGAGACCTGCACATCTCCTCTAAAAGCAAAGACTGTAAATGCTGCACCGCCATATGAATTTCAAGTTCTTTTGATTTGTTGGCAATCAATTGAAACTGTAGAGAAGCAATATATTCTCCTAGTTTATATTCTCTGTCTTTCAACTGATGTACTCTTTGAATTAGTAGTTCCCCACGGGCCTAGGAAATATGAAAAAGCAATTGTGTGCATTTAGTTAAAAAAAAAAAAGTTAAGCTTTTGAAACATTTGAATACATGATTGACATTTGATATCTATCTTCTTTATGCAGAAAAAAATGCAATACAATAACATTTAGGCCTATTTGCCAGTGATAGGGCATATAAAAAATAATAAAGATGCACAATTGAACAAGATTTCTAAAGTTATTTGCATTTGAAAGTATTTGAGTCTTAACAGTGCAGTGTGCCTATGCCTCTATCTGTGCATATGGCTGTATATTGCTGCACTTGGAATTGGGTAAGGTGCATATTAATATTAGTAATATTATTTACTACTGCTTGCACATAGTAGTCTACTGTGCATACGATTGGATATATTCTGCACTGAGGATGGAGATTTTATAATCTATATTCCAGTTTTGCTATTGCTTATTTTCAGCTTTTAGTCTGTTTTTAAGGTACTTATTTGCATAGACGTGCAATCATAATTTACGGTTTGTGCAGCCAATCCTTTTGAATGTTTGTAGCCTAATAAATATTCTGAGAATAACATTCCGGAAATTCCTTCAAACTGAAGCCCTGGCAAAACCCCTTAGTGGGAGGGGCGAAACGTGTCATCTGTCATACTATGAGTAACCGATGGTTATCACGCTTACTTTTTATGCATTGGAAACTACATGATATTGCAGAGGGAGATGTGGTTGTTGTAAGGAGCCTTAAATTGTGAGCAGTTAAGCACTTGGACGAATAGTAAGAATTCTGGGACACAGTTAACACACAGTAGCAGAGACGGAGAAGCTTCTGTGGAAAGTAATTAAACGCTAATTGCAGTGGTACGTGTAGTGTGAATGCAGCCTGAATACAAATAACTGCAGAGCTTTTGTTTACACCGGGACTGCTTACCAAGGTAACCGACTCTATATCCATTGCAGCTCACTAGGATTTGTATGGCTTGATGTTACAGCACCTTTCAACCTTGCTTGTGGAATGTGCAGATGCACTAAGTGCTCTACTTTACTTTTGGGACATCTATATCCTGAATGAACAGTTTCATGTTTATATTGAGGCATGCATTATGCACTAAGTGCCTCTTTTTCAAATTAACTGTGTTTCCATCGGTTTAGAGTCCCTTTTTCATATGCATAATATATTGTTTATTTTTACATGCACATTTAAGTGTTTTTTTCCTTTTGGTGATGGGGTATCCTAACACCCAAACAAAATAAATCTTTTCTGTGCAAAACACTTTGTTTTGAATGTTCCTTAAAATGAACCCTCATGTTAAATTCTTAAATAAAATATATAGTATAGTATTTTTTTTTTCTTTAACCTAGGTCCTGACCTGTCTCGTTAAGGGAAATAAGTGGGTATAGACACCTTGCTTAACATACCCAGGAATATACAACAGCCTATCGCCTATCAGGACCAGCCTGAAAAAACGTACATCTAGGGCCTGCCTTTACTCTTATGATTAGGAGATGTGTGCAGTGTCATTTAATGCAGTTTTAAACAGATACACTTCTGGAGATGTATCATGTAAATGGCTCAAGTGAACTAAAAAAATGAACAGCAAGCTAAGATGGAACTTCTCATACAATTTAGATCTCATAACAGCATATTATGTGCACATTCATATTGTATAATCTCGGGGGCCAACACGTGTGTATGGTTTTACACACGTGTTTGCCCCCCGAGATGATACAATATGAATGCGTACGTAATATACTCTATGCCGAGTGGGATTGTGCCCATGCTAGTGTTCGTAACTAAGTCTTGTGATTGACTGGAACCGATGGCTCACAATATGACGCTGCTGTACACGCCCCCCATCTCCTAACGCTGGTTGGACTTCACCATGCTGCAAATGTTTGGTAATGGTGGTGAATATAGTTACAATGTAGATTGCATTGTACTTGTTTGAAGGTTATGTGAATTTGATGCTGTATATTTCTAAGTTGTATATATTAACATAGGGCTGCAATTACTGTGATGTGTTAGCAAGAGATGTCTAGGTAGTAACAGATACGGATTTTCATTGTTTTATAATATGTTGTCACTAAATATGCACATAATATGCACAAGGGTTATTCAAAATAATAATGAGATAATGTGGTTTATGTACTTTTGATATGTATCCCAAATTTTTATATTTTTATAATGTTTGCTTATACATTACCACATGATTGTAATTAGTGAGTAGCAGCTGTGATACCTTTGTGATTGGCTGTGAAGGAGGTAGGAGGAGCCTGTTTGATTATTTAAGCACTGTTTTGTTCACTTTATGGCTGTCTGAGGAAGGGGTGAATGCCCCGAAACGTCACACATTAAAGGGACACTTAACACCTGCCTGTTAAAATCCTTAAATCTTGCTCCTTCTAATCAATCAAAATCAAGTTAGCATGAATGTCTATGCCCATTTGTCATCTTACCCCAAATTGTTCAAAAAAAGTGTTTTCAATAACAATGGTATACCTGTGCTCTATGGGTGTATGCATGCCGCCATATTGTGACGTGCGTTACACACAGGTACACCAGTCACATGACACGCACGCATAGTGTTCTATTATGTATTTGCTGCTTACTTAGAAGGAATCACATCTGCAGCACACGCTCACTGCTGTGATGCATACAACAGCAGCACATGTGATTCTTGCAGAGCGTGTGCTGCAGTGTTTGTGGAGATAATGTTTAAAATGTGACAACACAGCAATACATAAGTTAGTAAATGCACGGCGTCATGTGTAGCACTATACAAAACATATCTATATTAAAGCTATTTATACCGGTGTGTATTTAGTACCATGGGAAATAACATATAGCATGATGCTACAGCGATTCTATATATTGTAACGTGATAAGGATTGTGAAAGCCAGAACTGTAAATCAGGGAGGAGGGGAGCGGACTGTCTCATGCGAGAAAAGGCCACACAGGGATTAATTACACCGGATCCTACTGCCCTGTATATCTGTACACACTGGATTAAGCCTGGTGACCCTGGTGTAAATGTTAGCCAGGAGCTCACTGCAATGTACAAGTCCCCATTCAGTGCCCGAGATCACCTTGACTCCCAGGATTCGCGCACACATACGTCCGGCGGTGACATGATGATGGCTGGTGTAGTCTGAAGGGGAGCAAACGATACGAACAAGACAGGACAGAGAGATCACACAGAGCAGTTGTAATCGGCTAAGCTGACGGTGCCTGAAAGGCCGGAGCCGGGACAAGGTTGAAAAGGAAGTTGTGAACCACGCCTCTTGGTCAACAAAATTAATGTCACTCCACACACTAATGTCACTCCACAAGCCGGCAGTGACAGACTAGACTGCCTTTTGTTAGCGGGCTTGTGTAGTGACATTAGTGTATGGAGTGACATTCTCTTCAACCTTGTCCCGGCTCCGGCCTTTCAGGCACCGTCAGCCTTTCAGGCACCGTCAGCTTAGCCGATTACAACTGCTCTGTGTGATCTCTCTGTCCTGTCTTGTTCGTATTGTTTGCTCCCCTTCAGACTACACCAGCCATCATCATGTCACTGCCTGACGTATGTGTGCGCGAATCCTGGGAGTCAAGGTGATCTTGGGCACTGAATGGGGACTTGTACATTGCAGTGAGCTCCTGGCTAACATTTACACCAGGGTCACCAGGCTTAATCCAGTGTGTACAGATATACAGGGCAGTAGGATCCAGTGTAATTAATCTCTGTGTGGCCTTTTCTCGCATGAGACAGTCCGCTCCCCTCCCCCCTGATTTACAGTTCTGGCTTTCACAATCCTTATCACGTTACAATATATAGAATCGCTGTAGCATCATGCTATATGTTATTTCCCATGGTACTAAATACACACCGGTATAAATAGCTTTAATATAGATATGTTTTGTATAGTGCTACACATGACGCCATGCATTTACTAACTTATGTATTGCTGTGTTGTCACATTTTAAACATTATCTCCACAAACACTGCAGCACACGCTCTGCAAGAATCGCATGTGCTGCTGTTGTATGCATCACAGCAGTGAGCGTGTGCTGCAGATGTGATTCCTTCTAAGTAAGCAGCAAATACATAATAGAACACTATGCGTGCGTGTCATGTGACTGGTGTACCTGTGTGTAACGCACGTCACAATATGGCGGCATGCATACACCCATAGAGCACAGGTATACCATTGTTATTGAAAACACTTTTTTTTAACAATTTGGGGTAAGATGACAAATGGGCATAGACATTCATGCTAACTTGATTTTGATTGATTAGAAGGAGCAAGATTTAAGGATTTTAAGCATGTGTTTAGTGTCCCTTTAAAGGTTGCTGTGGTTTAAATCCAGAGAGTGCAATTATTGGATCATATATATATATATATAGACACATACACACACACACACATATATATATAATCTGGACAAGGATAAGCACTCACTGGATTTAAACACAACAAATTGTTTATTCGGCAGTGACGTTTCGGGGCATTCACCCCTTCCTCAGCCCCGAAACGTCACTGCCGAATAAACAATTTGTTGTGTTTAAATCCAGTGAGTGCTTATCCTTGTCCAGATTGAATATTTTGTTAAGCACCCTGGTCTGTGTTTGGGTTGGCAAGTGAGAGTGCACTGATTTGGAGCCTATATATATATATATATATATATATATATATATATATATATATATATATATATATATATATATATATATATATATATATATATATATATATATATATATATATATATACACACACACACACACACACACATACACACACACACTCGTGCATTCTCCTAGTATTTTATTGCTGGACCGTAATAGGAGGGATCAGACTAATGTACTGTGAGAAGCATTACTTGGCTACAAATAGCTGCGCCCAGGTGGTAAATCGCCATAGAACAAGCTAACAAGTTTACTAGAAACAGGAATTTAATGAACCATTCTTAAAAATAATATTAATAACTGTATGAAGGTTAACATAAAATACCAGTAACACGAAGATACTTTATTATATACAGACTAATAAAGTGTTTAATAGCCTATCAGAGCTATATTTATTTTTTATGCTATTAAATTTAGGGATTTATAAAAAGTATATACTGCTGAAAGCAACCCAGTAGTTTATTTAGCCTGTTCCTTTAAATTTGTATAATCTTCAGTAGGGTTGCACGATTAATCGCATATACGATTTAAAATCGCAATTAATCACTGCAGTTTAAAAACCGCAATAGTACGCAATTTATAACCCCGCCCACTATGATGTCACCTATGACGTACAGGAGTGCTCTGCGGCGGCCACATGCGGGTAAGGGAGTTGGCAGTGACTTACCAGTGCTGTACTAGCACATGGTGACTGACTGAGATCAGGCTGAGGGGGGGCCGAAGGGGCAGCCGTGTCGGATCTAGCTGGAGGGATAGCCGGCCATGCTAGCAGCGTTTTCTTGTCCGGTGCAGCAGCAAGCACAGCGGCTCCCTTCCACCATGAATAGAAAGCTGTCCAGCATGATGCACGGTCTGCACGCCCAAATACTCCAAAGTATTTGGGAGCGCAGACCGTGCATCCTGCTGGCCAGCTTTCTATTCATGGTGGAAGGGAGCCGCTGTGCTTGCTGCTGCACCGGACAAGAAAACACTGCTAGGGGGGGCGGTGAGTGACTGTGGTAGTGTTGTGTAGTGTTGTGTAGTGGGACTCACTTGGCATAGCTCACCATTGCAAGATAAAGAGCTTGTCTCCTCTGCATTAGAATCATAATGCAAACTATAGAGCTCAGATGGCTGACTTTAAACTATTATTGTTTGCTGTAGAGACATTACTGCAAAGTATAGAGCTTACTCACTTTTTATATAACTGATTAGTACTGTTGATGATTTGTGGGTGCAGTCCTAGGTCCCTCTAATCATTTTACCCCACATATTCTCTATGCAAGGCAGTGCCATTTTTGTTTGTCCATTCTCTTATATGTGACTGCACAAAATAGAATATTACTGCATGCTATGGAGCATGATTACTTGCAATATTTCTACAGGCACAGAGATTGCTCACTCTGGATGTAAGAATATTACTGTATTTTATGAAGCTTGCTTATTTTTTAAAATAATATTAGTGCTGCAAGTTAAATGCATACTCACAGTGTAATAAAATAATACTGTAAGTTCTGAATATATATATACACACATACACACACACATACATATACACACACACACGGTTTGTATTTTTATTCTCCCAGAGTGTATTGGACATTGAGAAACATGTACATTAAGATTCTGTAGTCTTAAATAAAATAATTTATTGAAAAATTAAGGTGTTAGTCATTTATAAGGCAAAAAAAAAAAAAATCACAATTTATTTTTTTTGCCCATATCGCCCAGCCCTAATCTTCAGTATGGATAAATGACACAGACATTTGTGAAATCCTTTAGAGTATTTTCTTACCTCTTCTGAAGTAACGCCACATATATACAACCTTTTTTGTATTTTTTTTATATTTCTTTTTTTCAAAATGTCTTAATCATATATCACACCAAGTCAGGGATATTGATACACTAACAGCACCTTATAGGAAAGTTTTTACATGGCTCACTAGGGCTTATTCTTTACCTGTATGTCTATTTACTAAATGAAAGACAAAATCAGACATTCATGTGACTCAGTAAACCAAAACTGGCTTATGTGGTCATCTCTCATTTTCGTTACCTGCTTAATCATGTCATCTGGCATTTGTGCTTCATAAATCAAAATTTTATCCTCTATGGATTTCATAAAGGGCTCTGTGGGTTTTTCGAGCAGATGATTCTTGGTCTTCACATTTAACTGTTAAAAAGAAAAATTGTATTACATATTATTCTCAGGCGACAATATTCATATTTTTAGCCACGCTGGAAAATATTTATGGATTGAAACACTCAACTATTTATTGTAACATATAAGGCTGTGTAACAAGACACTGTGAGGGAGGAAGAATAAGAAATGCACACTCACTGAGCAATAATATACATAGTAAATCATACTAAGAGGACCAGATGATGACAAAGGAATAACTGACCAGTTATGTAACGAATACTAAGTGAATAGTTCTAGTTTCCCTTTTACCTATTGATATCTATTTATAGTAGCTGTTGCACAGTCTATATAAGCATAAACATATATTTTAACTGGGAAGACACAGTTTCTCATAGACCGCAATGCAAACATTTTTAAACAACTTTACTTCCATTATCAAATTTACTTCATTCTCTTGGTTTTCTTTGTGGAAGGAGCAGCTATGCACTACTAGGAGCTAGCTGAACACAGCAGGTGAGACAATGACAACAGGCATATAGGTGCAGCCACCAGCTAACTCCCAGTAGTGCATTGCTACTCCTAAGCCTACCTAGGAATGATTTTTGCTTTTTAACAAATGTTACCAAGACAATGAAGCAAATTAAATAATAGAAGTAAACTGGAAAGTTGTGTATAAATAGCATGTTCTATCTGAATCATTAAAGATTTATTTCACTTTACTGTCCCTTTAAATAGCATGGATGCTAGAGATATGTATATATTCAACATTTTGCAGATTAAATTTGAAAATTGAAAGTGAACTTCCTGCGTTTTGATTTCCTGTTTACAACCATCATAAAAATAAAGAGAGAGAGAGAAAGAAGAGTAATTATCGGCACCCTCTTAATCCTTACCCATACTAATTATACTAGTAATCGTTTGTACCAGAGGAAATAAATACAAATTAGGATTTATTCTGATTAATTGAAAACCCATAAAAAATAAAAATAAAACTATTAACTATTAAAAAGGCAGCTAACTCCAAGATCTGGTCTATAAATAACTTTAAAAAAATGACATAAACGTGCCCAAACAGTAATATCAATACCACAAATTCACTATGTGTATATCAGAGGTGGCTGGGTCCATTGGGGCAGTGAGGTCAGTTCCTCTCCAAATGGAGAGGTAGTGCAATTTTATTTGATTTTTGTATTATTATTTTGATTGAGCATATCCCAATAGGTATAAAGACAGAATAAGCATCAGCTTTACCATAAGTTGCCATATCATAAAAAAGAAAAAAAAATTCCTAACAGAATAACAAACCTTTGATGAAAAAAAGAAAGTTATTGCCCACAATAATAAATCCAGAGTATGATTTGTAACATAAAGTTCGTCCTTTGAAGGAAATAATGTCTGCAGTAGCTGATACATACAATTACAAGAACTGAGATTTGACTCTCAAATACTGAGTCATCTTTTCAGAAACATAAATATTGTAACATGCCTTTTATAGGAGGTTAGAAGAGTGAAAATATAAGGAAGAGTAGCAACTGCTCTGGTGGTGGGGATTGTTCAGGGTAGGGCTCACTATAGGCGCATGATGCAGCAGAAAGCTGGAGCGGCAGGCACGTGAGGATTTGAGCATCTGTGCAGCTGCACACACTGCTCTCTTCAGTCTTGAGGCTGTGTGACTCGACTCACACTGTATCCATGCAGCCTTGGACATACAGCATCCAGTCTGCTGGTCCCCTTAGTTGATCTTAGGACCACAGCAGAAAGAGCAGGGCTAACTGAAGCTTGTTAGGGTAACAGTGCTTTGTAGAAAGGTGTCAGTGGGAATAATAAGTGAGTGCACACACGTCCCTCCACCATGCAGCATCGTCTAGTCAGGGTGAGAGGGAACTTGTTCCTAGCAAAGAAGTGACATGTGCTTCTGTGGCTGATGTAGTATAGTGTCATGCTGATACTTCACACATTCAGACTCAGATATTACAGCTTCCCATAGTAGTTCTGCTGTTCCAGTCAGTAAACTTATATTTGTCTGCACCTCCATGCTTTCTCTTCAGTCTTTACTTTGCTTTGCTCTTGTTGGCTGCCCTAAATCTCTTTAACCAGTTAACCTCACACCAGAATCATTCAAAAGCATATTAAATTAATCCACAGTGGAGAAATGTTTATATGTATTAACTTTTTAGTACTGCTTAGGTCCAGTTTCACATATTGCAATGTATTTCTTTTTCTTTTTTTAAATGATTAGCCCAGCAGTGGATGATCCACTGCTGGGCTAATAATTAAATAAAAATTAAAAAATAAATTGATTTAGTTGTTTTTTGGGATGTTGGGGTGGAGAGGGAAATTGCATGGGGGGGGGGGCAAGAAAATGTTTGCCCAGGGTCCAGTCAATATTAAAGGGAAGTATACAATAAGGAGGGTGAATGGGACTACTGACTCCCGGGGTAGGGAAGACGTCAGACACAAGTATCTTGTGTATGTGATGACATTGCCTATGTTGAAACCTCTGGTTTGGTTGGGGGAAATGTGTTAAGGTGGAGATGCATTACTGAGTGCATGTATAGATTCCTCCCAATAACATTTTACCTCCAGGGAAAAAGGCAGATTTATTTTGTTTGAGATAGCCATATTCTTCTAAAGTGAATAACTCTTACACTCTATCAATCCCCATATTTTTAGAGGGGGGTAGTCGTAGTTTTACAAAAGTGGGCAAACAGTGACCTGGCACCTTTTAGCCCAATTTGAAGAAGGTGTTTTCTGAGTTTACAAGGTAGTTTGGGGAGATCATTTAGTAAAGCAATATGTGGGGTTAATTAAAAATTGCTTGTGAAAAAGTAATGGAAGGAAATGAAGTTCTATTGCCTGCCATAGAGGGCGTATGCAGCAATATTATTTGTAGAGTCTCCTCTTTCTGCCCTTTCAATGTAAACTTATAATTAAAACATGGGCAGCTGTAGCCCACAGCCCTAGATAATAAAACAGGAGAGTACTACATCTACCAGCATGCAATAGTAGAAGCTGGCCAATCACATCTCAGGTCAGCTACCACTGTAAGTCATTTTCTGTGCCTCCAAATGTGTGCACTGCACTGTGAAATAGAGATTCCTTTTAAGGACAAAAATGCACAGGTTAGTCAAATGTAGTAAAAATGCACTGAAAACATCTGAATAGTTTAGATTATTAAAGCAAATCAAATATAACTTTCCTTTTAATATTTTTATGCTTATCTGAATGCATTTTAACACTTTAGAAATCAGAGTGGACTGCAATGCATTGCAAAATGTTGCAACATTTAGTGGCAGATAAGAAGTTAAAGTAACATGTAAGTTGCTAAACACTTTTCTATAAACATAAGAGGTTTTACTAAAAGAAACTGAAAATAGATGCGCTAAATGTCTGATTTCTGTATTTAAACAATGAAAAACACCAACTTATTTATTACGGTTATGGAAATGGAAGAATAGTATGCCCCACTAACTTAAACCTTCACCATCCAGAACTGGTGTATATCAAGGAGAGATGAGCCCCACAAAATTACTCTATTATTGAAATAATTCCCATTAAAGGGACAGTCTACACCTTGGTTATCCTAAAGTCTGACCTTCTATTAAGCTGCATATAGCCTCCTGCACCTTTTCTGTATCATGCAGCAGGAATGGTATAAAAGTTATTTTAAAATATATGTAGTTTCTGGCTACATTTAAATGGCTTCCAAGCTCCACCTACTGATGAAATCACATCCTGGGCTGCATATGGCATCCAATCTTAAAAGGCTCACTAGTTGGATTCAAAAGACTATCAATGCTATTCAGCAGAGTTCCTAGATGTAGCCCAGGCCATGGTGTCATCAGTGTGCGGAGCTTGGGAGCCATTTCAAAGTGGCCAGAAACAATATTTATTTTAAAATAACATTTTTACTGTTCCTTCTGCTTGATATAGGAAGGGGTGCAGGAGGCTTTTTTGCAGTTTAATCTAAGGTAAGACTTTAGGATGACTAAGGTGTAGACTGTCCCTTTAAGAGATATAACACCCAGTGAAAATAACCCCAGAAAAAGTAATCAAAAATAAAGCTGGAATTAAAATCGATAAACAGAGAGGTCCCAGATATGGAAACTATAGAGTAGCTCACACTTGACGTGCATTTCGCTGAGGATAGCATTATCAAAGCCTGAGTAACTGGCTCTGCACGAACTTCAGCTGGTTAGGAGCTATTGGAAGAAAATGAGTTGTATGGGGAAGGAATAATACAGTAGTAACTCATAGCTCATAACAGGAAATCAAAACACAGGCAAGTTCACTCTCAATTTCAATAAGGTTACCTGCAAAAATTTCAATACATATATAAAGCAAAAATGCTATATAAATCTTTTTTGTTCCTAATATTGCACCTTTTTTTTACTACAGTTTCCCTTTAGTATGTTGCAGTATATTGATTGCTTATATTAGTGCAGGAGCTCATTTGCATCTGGCCTTTAATTTGTTACAGCAGAGAAGACCATGTAGACATTCGCAATATGACATTTAAGGGGAATATCACAAATCTGCTCTGGGTTTGCAAAATTATTTCTGATTCATTTCTTAACTGCAGATATATATTAAGCATATATAAAAATCAGGCATTTGTTTAGGCTTTCACTGAAACACACAAATGCTGGCAACTGGAGCCTAAATTCCAAATGTCAGCCAATTGTCTTGCTACATTTAAAAGTTATAACCATTTTAACAAACTGCATACCAAACTCCTGCTGCGCCATTGTGCATTTATAATGATCAGTCTTAATCATTATGCTGTGTTATTCTACTTAGCTGTTACCT